>NC_072786.1:22710778-22945521 GCF_022539595.1 Amphiprion ocellaris | reverse complement strand
TGATATTCTTACTCTGCCGGCAGATGTAGGAGCACTAAAGCGCGGAAGGGAAGAGATTTTGTCATTTTACGCACAAGTTCTAATCTTGTGCGCGCACGCTTATTACTGAGGTAATCACTTATTCTCACAAGACAAAGGTCTTCCCTGTGCGCGCAAGTTATAATATCACCTTTTGGAATTTAAGGGGCCATGGGCAGACATTTTCACTTGGCTTAATTGGCAGTTTATGTTTTTAGTTAATGTATTTCAAAGGCTAATTTACTTGCATTTGGAGAGCATATCAATCAGTATCCATCCTACCTGGTCCACCAAGAGGCGACACCAGTTGGTGAGAGACATCGGAGTGACAGCGTGGCCACAAGACATCAGCGCTCTCAGAGACTTGAACTCGTTGATTTCAACTGTGAATGACACATTAAGGAAGTGTTACCATTACGCACCACTGGTTCTCAGCGCGTCTGTGGCTCAATACAGCATAGTTGCTTTAGAACCGAGATTTATCGTCTTACTTACAATCCAAAACATCCTCTTCATCGACAAATATAAGTGAAGAGTCTGCTGGGTCATAACACTTCTCTCTCCCTCCTCCTCCTCCTCCTCCTCCACGGGTGGAAAAGTGCTGCTAAGATATGGAGAGTCATTTGTCACCGTCTTCTTGCTCTTTTTGGAGATCCTCTTGCGTTTGGACAGTTTGGAGCCCATCTTTTCTCAGCCTTGCGATCACTTCAAAGAAAACCAGGAGAAATGAAACTGAGCGTTTATTCACCTGTCTTTCCAATAAGTCACGTGACACTGCGTGGCGCCAGGTGACGCAAATCAGTTTTTGAAATCACCTGGCATCAACAGCTGATAAATGCTGCTTCGTTTTGCTTTGGATTGTTTGTTCGTAAACACACCTGGGAAGCTTCTTCAGCAGATCCACTGATCGGTAAAATGGCAGTCCAGCTGAAAGTCAACGGACCCAGAGGAGAAGAAAAGATCATCGATCTGTGTGACGACGAGGAGCAGATGAAACGCATCACTGTGCTGCATCTGAAAAAGAAAATTGAGCATGAACTTCGGATAAGTATGTTTAATGTTATTTTTCTCAGTGATCCGGGGGTGATATGTTGTTTACCTTCACGTAGCTCAGCATTGTCCTAAAATGCTTCATTTCTGCTTAGTTCATGACATCCGGATGGTCTTCAGAACGCAGACTCTGGAGGAATCATCCCTGCTGTCGTCTTATGGGATCAAACACATGTCCACCATCCAACACTGCTGATGCTGCCAGGAGGCCACAGATGAGGACAAGACCTCCAGACTCTGATCTGCACCGCCACCATCCCACCAACCAGAAGATCAATCTCAAACCTAGTGACAAAAAAATGCAGCAATTTTCCATAATTAGTTATATTTTTAGCATTAATTTTACATGGTCCTGCGTGTATTTTGTGGTTTCTGGATATTTATATGAGCTAAAACTAAGGAACTATAATTAGATTGATAAGTACATGAATATAATGACAAATAGAATAGATAATAGAAGATATGTAGAATAGTAACTGTATGTTGACAAAACACTGGTGAAAACACGTTCAACGTTTTTGTCTGTGATTATGCAATTTATCTCTTATTTAATAAACATCTTATGAAAAATTACAGAACCAGTGATGCTTTTTCTGTTAATGTCACTAAAGTCATATAATTTTACAAACCTATTTTAACAGCATGTAAAAGGGTTTTACATAACAAATGTCTGGTTATTCACAGTTACAGGTTTTTAATATTGTGTTATAGTTCATATTTTATTGTCTAGTTCAGTGGGGGTGTGATCTAAAATGGGGTTTCATTTTGTCAAAGACTAGTTGTGCCACAAAACAGGCAACAGGAAACAAAGATGCAAAATAAATCCTTACTGGAAGTTCAGTAATTATTACTTGTTTAGTCAGAATGATTCAGCTGTTGTCTGACTGACAGTTTCTTTTCCCAAAATCCCCTTAGCTGCCTTTTGCCTTTTGTCTTTTGTCTAGATATTTAAAAATTGTGGGGTTACGGTTAACCCTAAAACTGATAAACAAGCTAATTTAGTGTTTCGCTACAGTCATCAGGGAGGAATGTTAAAAACCCAGTCAGGCTGGTGATGGTGGTTTGATTAGAAATGACTGTGACCTGATTACACAACAGTTGTGAAACTGACTTTTTAACTTTCACATTGTCTTAACTGATACTAGTTCAGTAACCATGGTGTTATTTTAAGAGGATAACTGGATAAACTATCAGGTTATAATATTATATGGTGATTTAATGAGCTGTCTGCATGGTTTATGGTGTTTAAGTGTTAATTTATCGTATTTGATGATTGATAGGGTACTTAAGAGCACTTGGAAAATCTGTAAAATACTGCTTAACATAGTGTGGTGAATTCATTTATAGAGTAACTTACAATGTCCTGACTGATTTCTTCAGCTGAACAACAAATATCTTCAGAAAAAATTTGATTAAGCACTCAGAAATGAACGTCTCATATGAGTGTACTTACTGCTTATTTGAACACATTTTTTAGATTCAATTATGAAAATCCGAGGCTACAGCAGAACATGACATAAATCCAAAATGTGGCAATATAAGTAAAATTTTGCTCATAATCCAATTTAAACAATACTTAAAGATATTAGCATTATTATACCTTAATTCATCATCCTTTTCTTTGCAAATGTAGCTGCCAAAACACATAAAGACAGTAAGTCCACTTGAATGGCAACTATACAACAGGTGGTCACATTTGCTAAAATAATGTTGGTGGCAGCTGATTAGCAGGCTTTAGGGGATTTTTATAGTTTTATATTTACAGTATTGTGATATGGAAGGACTTCATTTGCTGGGAAAAGACATGCACAAGAATACAAGAATGTAGTTTTGCCACTTCCTGGAAAATAACAAGAACAGAGATTCAGCTACAGAGAGATCATTTTACCATATACACATATACATATACATACATATATATAATATATATACATATATTATATGTTGCCTTTAAAAAAAATTTTTTTTCCATTGATTTTAATATTTGTTTTCTTCCAGTATTCTTTATGCTGTTTGTTCCTCTTGGATTGTTTTATGTTAAATTGTTAAAAGACTGTTAAATGACGCAGTGCAAGGTGCAGCATTTCCTTTACTTTGACTGGAAATACTAGTGACGTGAACTGTTCTGTCAGCTGGTAATTCCCTGAGTCAAACCTGATCTGCAGGGCGTCCTCCTCTAAACGTTACTGATTTCATTTTATGACCACAGCCATGTGTAAGTACTGACTAAAATCTTTCTCTAATCTTGGTGTGCAGTGTGTAGAACTATTGTTATTTGAAGACACTTTGTCTGGAAAGTTAGATGAATATATGTGTTCTTTCACTTCTGCGTTAGATGTGAACCGTCTTTCACCATTTGGAAATAAGACTGCGGCGGTCATTGGTCTGATATGTAGAAGCAGTTGTGCTCTGAATTGATCTGTGCAGTTTTTGTGAGGTTTATAATGATTTTAGGTGTTGCTATTTGAAAAAAAAAGTCTTCAGTTTAGTTGTAATAGGTCCGGCTGTTTACAGTCTGTATTTTCTCGTTAAATGAATATTGTGCTCATGTCTTCCTAAGAGTGCACATTTTCTGTAGAAACTGTTGTCCAGAACTATTGGTGGTGTTTTAGTGACTGACAGAGCTGATACTAGAAACAGAATCCTTGAATTTTCTGTTGGAACACTGATTATTTAATAGTAGCTACTTATAGTAAGCTTATACTGACACTGAGGATAAAGACCCCCCGCAAAAAATTTAAAAAATGATACCACAGATAGACCGTATAGCTGTGGAGAAATCCATTATTGTAAGTGTATCAATATTTTTGGTGTGTTTCAAACATGCATTAAAAAAATATGGAAAATTACTGATTTTTTACAATGTACATGATGTTTGCTGAGTAAGTAAATATGTGTTTAAAAAAATGAGTTTAGAAAAAACAATGACTGACATTGTCGCATTAACACTGTGTGATTTTTGTGTCAGAAACACAGATCAAAATGTGAAAACATTAGATAATACATAGATGAGGAGACATTGCCATGAGTGACACTGCTTACAATTTCTATTTTCAGTCAACTAAGATTAAAGAATCTTTTATTTTGAATATTTTGTTGGTTTTTTTGCATTTTTTTCTTACATGTCTGAAATAAAAACATTCATTCATTCATTCATTCATTCATTCATTCATTCATTCATTCATTCATCATTCATTCATTCATTCATTCATTCATTCATCATCCATTCAGGGGGAGATTTAAAAAGAAGGATGATCAGCTCAAGAAAACGAGTCCTGGAGGAGGTGGAAACAGCAGACAAGAAGAAGCAAAGAGGTAGTAAATGTACCTACATATTTTGTAAAGATAATTATTACAGCTAATTTACCATAACAGATGACAAGCATGCAAACTGACTGGCTCTACACATATTTTATGCAACTGAATTACAGTTTATTCCACCTGCAGTTGCCAGCATAGAAAATAGTTAATAGCTGGACAGATACTGAGCAAAAATAGTGTTTATATAAGACATAAAATTATTATCCCATGCAAAGCTTGTCAGTTCTATTCATTATATATTTTTTGAAATATCTATAATATCGATGGCTGAAGTTGCTGGATTTTTAAAAATTAAATTATTTGAAAAAAAATGAATTGAGATCTTGTATTGACATTGTGATTTTCATTTTTTTTTTTAGTTACTGAGCAGCAGAGGCGTCATTATGGACTAATTAATCAGGGAGCCACATGTTATCTCAACAGTGTCCTGCAAGTTCTCTTCATGACCCCTGAGATCTATGGCAGGTATGGAATTCTATAGATGCTTTCATCTCACATCTGACATCAATATTAAGAGAAAGACAGTCATTTAAATGCAAATAACATGTAAAAACAGCAGTCTTTTAGCAGTCCGATTTCTAGCAATGAATTTGAACTTCATCTGACTGATGTTTTTGGACTTAAGAAAAGAGAGAAAAGGGGATTTAAAATAATAATAATAATAATAATAATTAATAATAATAATAATAATAATAATAATTAATTATTATTATTATTATTATTATTATTATTATTATTATTATTATTATTATTACATTTACATTTTATTTACAAAAATATTTTTTTATGTGGACATTATGTACAAATTTGGGCTGTTAATTTTAATACTTTTTTGGTAATTTTAATAAATATTATTTGTAATTTAACAAAACAATAGAAATCTTTAAAACAGGTAAAACATTATATACTGTTTTTCTGCCCTTAATATGCAGAATTTCTGGGTCTGGGAATTTTTTCAAATAACAAATATCTGAGTTGAATACAGTGAAAAGAGTGTAAGTTTTATTTTTTAAAAATATAGATTTTTGATGTATATGTTACTTTGGCCTGTTTTTTTTTTTTTTTTTTAACATGTTTTTATTTTTTTATTTTAAGATTAACGTGTGACTGTGTATTTTTTTCTGTGATTTTTCTAGTTGTTATTCGCAATTTAGTAAAACAGCAAAAATCTGATGAATCAAATAAGAAATTACAGTTAATCATTTTTTTAAAAAAATGTGATGATAACAATAATATAATACAATACTGATCGGCAGTCAATTTGCTCTTTTCCCTAAGGTTGGATCCAAAATCCCTGATCACTGATCAAGAGCTGAGAAAGATCTTTGAAAAACTGCAGGAAACAACATGTGGGACAGAAAACATCACAAAGAGTTTGGAGATTGAGGATGGTATGTTGGCCAGAAAGCACAAACATAAAAATGTTAAAGAGATCAGTGAAATAAAACTTCACATAGTAGCTCCAGATTCATTGAAATGCTGAATTTAAATGTGTGCATTGTTTTTAGTTTATGAACAAGAGGATGCTGCTAAATGCTTGGAGCTGATTTTAGATAAGGTCAGTCCACAGGTCTCTGAGGTGAGCATCTGTTCAGTCTGTGGTCACATCAAGAAATCAGACCAGCAGGAATCTGAATGTTGGGTTCTAAATGATATTTCTGTGTTCAGGTTTTCCAGGGACAGCTGGCATACACGACAAAATGCTTCAAAGGCCACAGCATCAATGAAGAGACTAATCCATTCTGGACTCTTCCACTGTCACTCAGAGATATGCACGATGGAAACTACAGTGTGGTAAGCAGCAGATAATATTATTGTTTTGTTGACCCGTCCATCAAGCCCGACCTCCATCAGAGTCAACATCCTAATTATTATGGTGTATTCAACATGAACATACAGCTTAAATATAAAGTTAAAATAGTATTACATAACAGTTTACCCAACAGTAAAATACTTTAAGTCAGCTACTTTAGTTTTTAGTATTAGGAACAGATTGACCTTAAGTTGCTTGTGTAGAGTCGATGTTGTGAGTTTAGAAAGTCACAGAAATTTGTGTCAGTATTTCCAGCAGCCATGTCTTTGGACTAATACATCCTTATATGTACAGATAATTATATATTTACTAAAACACCGACACACAAACAAGACTTGATTCAATTTTCAAAAATATAGTACATACTAAACAAGAAAAGCACTCAGAGAACATAGTACTCTGGTAAGGCTGTTCATTCCCCCATATGGCATTGTCAGAAATGCAGCATTTTTAAAATAATTATCGATAAGATAACATAGAATGTGGCAATATAACATAGATGTACCCACAATTAAAATGACCTTGTGCTGAGCACAGGCGTCTGTTATGCATGTGTACGTTATGTACAGATACCGAATCGTGTGATCTAAATATGTAGCGGGCGACAGGACTTGATGGGACTCAGAAACACCCCCACAATTGAATCAGTTGTTCCTTGTATCATTTCTGATGGATAAGTCCTGATAAGTCCTCAGCAGTGGATTTGTAGTAGGATCACAATCATGTGATGGTCAGCAGGCACCTGACGTAGTGTTCTCTTGTAGTCATGGTTACAATGACTCCGTGCTGCTATTTCGCAATGATACAGAAATGTTTAACAAATCCGTGGATCCAGACTATAAGCTGCATCACTGCCAAAATCTAATCATTTGGTCCTTGTGTCATTTCTGACCTTCCCTGAAAATTTCATCCGAATCTGTTTTTGAGTAATGTTGTGCACAGATAAACAGACAGACAGACAAGCGTATACCCATCATTACATAACTCCGCTGTGTTCTTTGGCGGAGTGATAACTGTCTTTTGAACATACCTCACTATTAATTTCCCAAATAGTCTAGCTGAGATGATTTTGACATGGTACAGTAAAGTACAGTTGTGTAATCAGCAACAATGCTGCTGTCAAATTCATAAATAGCCGTGTATTCTGGTGTGTAGACTTCTGAGTTGAAGTTCAAACTCCCAAGTATGTGATTCTGAACTTGATGTACTCTGGATTGTCTGTGAAATAAAAGTTTTTCATTTTTAATTTGTTGCAACGTCTGTGTTTCTACAGGAAAGAGGCTTTGAAAAGATTTTCCAGACAAAATTCTACAAGGAAGACAACATGTTGTTCTGCAAGCAATGCAAAAAGAAAACAGAGGCAGCCAGTGTGAGTTTTCAAACACCAGCTGTAGCCTGACCACGTTAAAATCACTGGAACATGTTATGTTTGTTCACTGCACTGTCGGTCGCTCAGATCTGTAGCAATTAATAATGTTTTTTATGGTATACAGGGATGTGAGATGGTGGAATCTCCTCACATTTTGATTCTGCTCCTCAAGAGATTTGTCTTCGATTACAACATCATGTCGGATGTGAAGTCAGACTGCAGTGTGGACGTACCGCAGGAAATAGAAACACAGGCAGGAAGTAGTAGCTTTTAAAGGTGTGCCATGGATGTCTGCGTTGAAAAACTTTTCATGTATCTGCCTCTGTATGTTGTTGTAGGGCAAAAAGTACAAACTATATGGGATTGTGAATCACATGGGCAGTCTGACAGGTGGACATTACACAGCCACAGTCCGGTCCAGAGAAGATAAAACCTGGTATGACTGCGAGGACACTCACGTCCAAAAGGTGAAAAAGATCCGTATTAGATTAATTAGTAAGGCTCATATTTAAAACATGCACCGTTTAAATATCAAGCAGACATTGCTGATAATGTTGATGTTGTTTTTTTTTTGAATGACAGGCCGAAGAACAACCATTTGCAAAAGCCAGGACCTACAAGTAAGTTTGATTTTCTCCTATTTTTCAAGTTGGAATTTACTACTAAGTACATTTAGCTGCAGTTCTGGAGCTTTATAAGTTACATTTTCTTTCTTTATGTTTTTTGGAGCATTTAAACCTTCAAAAAACTCATCTCTGTGCATATTTCTGATTGTTTTTTCAACCAAAGTAAACCACTCCTGACTTATTATGGCAGAGATGTGACTCTACACCTCTTCAAAGTGCAGATTTATGAATCTATGCACTTTTCCCACATTCTTTGCAGCTCAGCACACCAGCTCTCCTCTGCTCAAACACTGTAAAACGTATCTATGTTCCACAATGACTAGAGATGATTTTACACAAAGATCATGTGATCCAAAAGCTCCAGAACAGGGGTGTCAAAAATGTGGCCCGTGGGCCAAAAGGGCCCACCAATCGGTCCAATCCGGCCCATGGGACGACCTTGTAAAGCGTAAAAATTATAGAGAAGACATTAACTGCAAATTGTACATTTTTAAAACTATAAATTTAAGTTAATTTCAAAACCATGACAAGTTGTTTTGATCCCAAAGTAAAATACTAGATTGCTCTTTGTCCTTTTGTCACAATGTGTCTCATTTTTGTAATATTTTGTCTTGTTTTTTTGTCTTTTTTTGTCGTTTGTCTCATGCGTTTGTTGCTTTGTTTCTTGTTTTTGTCATTTTGTGTTTCCTTTTTGTCTCGCTTGCGGTTTTTGTCTTATTTTTCTCATTTTGTGTTTTGCTTTATTCGTTGTTTTGTGTCTCATTTTTGTAATATTTTGTCTTGTTTTTGTCTTTTTTTGTCTGACTTGTCGTTTGTCTCATGTTATTGTCGTTTTGTTTCTCATTTTTGTTGTTTTGTGGTTTTTTGTCTTGCTTGTGTTGTTAGTCTATTTTTTTGTCATTTTTTTCTCGCTTTTGTCATTTTTTCTCTTGTTAGTGTCATTTGTATAATTTTTTTGTCTCATTTTTGTTGTTTGTCTATTTTTTTGTTGCTTTGTAACTTTTTTTGCCTAATTTTTGTACGTTTTTTGTTTTTTTCATGTTGTTTGTCTCCCTTTTTGCCATTTTGTTTCTCACTTTTGTCAATTGCCTCATTTTTGTAATATTTGGTCTTGTTTTTGTTGTTTTTTGTCTTTTTCTGTCTGACTTTTTCCATTTTGATCATAAAGTAAAATACTATATCATTCAGATTTTTAACTTTGCAAGTGTTTACTGTGAGTTGTCAAATTTTAAGCAAATAATAATTAAAAAATCATTTTTGAACAGTTCCAGCACTGCATATCTGCTCATGTACAGAGGTAAGATCACAAAAATACACCAGAATAAATCTGTCTAGCAATGCATGTAACATCAATAAATAATCATGCAACTTTCCCTTCAAAGCCTCCGTGAGTAGAGACGAGGTGAAAGAAGAACAGGAAGAACCCTGCAAGAGTCAGCTAACATCAAGAAGAACCCTCTTCTGATTCTGCTCATCGTTTTAGGTTGTGCACTAATTATAATACTTGTTGTTGTGCTGGCAAGTCTGAACAGAAATTGAGAGAGAGAGGAAGGATGGTTACTGTGCACGGATTCAGAAACAATGGCCTGAATTCTAATCAGTAATTTTCTATTAGGACGACAAAGAAAAAGTTTACATGTGTGCATGGAACTGTGTTTTGTAGACGGCAGTGATTAATGTTATAAATCAACTTTATTTTTTTGTTTGTTTCGTGTTAAAAAATGGCAAAATTGTTTGAATAATCAAGGGATAAAATCAGTTGTACATTGGTGTGATCATGAAGTATTAAAGTTTGATTTAAAAGAGGTGTAATTTCAAATGCAAAAAGATTTACTGCACAAGTGTTTTGTATTCACCGAACAGATGTTTCCTCATAGTAAACAGAAGCCTTGAAAATCTGCTTTGAGCAATATAGTATTTTTCAAAGTTATAACAGCTTTAGTTATTGTGAGAGATTACTTGAATGATGTGTGTATTTCACTTTTTGTGTTCATCTTGGGTGAGGTTCTGTTAAAAATAATTTTTTAAAAAAAACAGCCAATGTCATGTGTTTCTCTGTACAAATCTGGAATTGGCAACATTATATACAGCATCTGATGCTATAGTTTTGTACATCAGATACATTACAGTAAATTACTGACACTTTCTGAAGTCTTTCTTTGTCTGAAGAAGCATATTTTTGCTACTTTTTTTAAATTTGAGAAATCCCAAATAGAAGAAGATTAATAACATCTTAACTAAAACATATTATGAGAAGGACGGGTGGTCTGTTTTATCACATACTGTAGCCTGTGGGTCATATGCTGAAGAGGGACATCAGAGAGGCCAAACACAAATACCAGCAGCCCATTGAGGGCCACTTTAAGACCAGCGACTCACACAGCATGTGGAGAGGCATCAAGGCCATAACTGACTATAAAAGCAGCGCACCACCAACCAGCAGCGACGCCACGCTCCCAGATGCCCTGAATGCATTTTTCGCACATTTCGACACCCCCTCCACCGGTGTACCAGCCTTGCCCATAGCACCAACCAACCAGATGCCCACCCGAGTCCTGCAACAACATCACGTTAGGTCAACACCAATGTTCCCTGTAATTTTTCCTGAGTCTGAGCAAACACACAAACTCCCTGAGCGTCCCTTGGACCACTGTGAGCAACATCAGACGTGTTCACTGTGGTCACACCAGCATCACATCCATTCAAGTTACATGGTTCATTAAAAGAATCTAATTACAGCATTTACATTTCTGTTAAAACACTTTGTCAACAGGAGCCAGTTGAAGGCTGCAGTGATTTTAGTGACACTACAATGTATAAGAGTGAAGTTATTGAATATTTGTCTCTCTTTACTGTTGCAGTGGTTTTGCAAATTGCAGACGGACCCTGTTCACTCCATAGACACCAATGTTATTCCTGTAGCTTGAAAGACAGCTACTTTTGATAAAACTGGGCTTGTAGCACATTGTCTGCCTTGCAACAATGGGAAAGAGGCACCGTTTATGTTTTGACAACCTATATCTAATGAGTTATTGATGCTGGAAGTCCCGAATCTGTGAATATCTTTCCAACTTTACTGAACTTGGGGCCACTACCACCTAAGGAGTGATATATTTAATTTTGAAAAAAGTATTTAGCCATACTTAAAGCTTTAAGTGCTTTATTAACACGGAACTAAAAATTTTGTATTGTTTTATTATCACAGGTTCTGTCTGAAAAGAGGTGGCATCATTTTAAACAGTGAAATCAAACTAATAAAATGTAATGACCAACCAGTGAGCAATACTGGATTCTGCAAAAACATAAACAACTTTTTTTAAAAATCTAAATCTTATCTTAACACAGTTAATGTATGAACTTATTTTTGTGTGTATGCATGTATTTATTGATTTATTTAGTACTGTTAACATATCACAGTTCTGAGTGAATTTTTCTTAAGATAGGCAAAGGCCATTTATTGATTACATATAGGCTCTTAAATGTTTATTAAAAACTAAAAAGCATTAAAAAAAAAACAACTTAGGCATTTATTGAGTCACTAAAATACTGTAGAGTACAGACCACATCAGCATGATTATAAGCATCCTCTGGTAAATGAACAACCAGATACTGATGTCTCTCACCATATGGACTTCAGGAGATGACTGGGGGATGATAAACTGTGACCTACTGGTTGGGTTCTCTCTGTTCTCATGTTTCTTACATGTTTGTCCCCTGACAGCCGGGTCCTAATGTTTTTTGAGCAACACACCATACTATGACGTTTTTACAATGATGGTTCTACTATGGAACCAGTTTGACATGTTCAGGTGTTCTTTGTGTGAAAACTCAGAGATTTCAGGTATCAGAAGGTGGTTTTCAACTTTCTTTGTTAACTTTCTGCTTCAACTTTAAACTAAATTTCCTTCACTAACCCAGCCCTCTGGACTTCCAGTAAGCTGTGTTTCTATTGGCTGTCCAGGTGGCTGTTTGGTTTTATCAGGAACACCTGAGCAGCTTGGTGTTATCAGGAACACCTGAGCAGCTCAGTGTCTTCCTGCTTTGTTTAGCTGCAGCCAAACATTTCCTCTGCTTCTCTTCACCACTGAACTGGGTTTGGCTCCATTGCTTCAGTTTGCTCTTTAGGCGTTAGCTTGCAGCTTCCAGCAGTAAAATAATCTTTAATGTGTTTCTTGGTGTGTTTTAGGGCTTTGTACTGGATAGTTGTCTTGGTAAAGGTGGTTCTTTAGCCACAGTTAGCACATGGTGCAAATGTGTGCAGTGATTAGTGGATTTGGTGCAGCTGTGTCTTTATCTTGGCTGTAGTGAGTCTTTAGAGGTTTTTGGTCAGACACATTCTGTATTCTTGTTTGTGAACCAACGTTGGTTGTCCAGAAGGTAAGAGTTCCTGTCCTGATTCTCTGTTCTCAGAGGTTCTCTGGTAGGCTGCAGGAGACTTTAGCGTTTGGGTTGTGCTAGTTTGGTTTTTGTACGGTTTCATTTGGACGACTATCTTGAGGCCCCTCCATGTGGTTTAGTGAGGTTTTCTGGAACAGTTCTACAAAGCAACCTGCAGCAGAAGAGACTTTGAGAGTTTTTAGGAAGTTCTGGAGACCAGACTTTAGAGCAGCAGAAACATTTGTCAGCAGTTTGAGCAGGAGAAGGTGAGCTTCAGAGTAGAAATGAGACAGAAACCTTCTTGACCCGTGTGGTGAGGTCCTGTACCAAGAGTTTGAGCAGGTTGTGAAGAGTCTGTAGTTCTTTAGTCTGAAAGCACAAGAAGAGTCGACTCATTAAAGGAGAAAACAGGAGATATTGTTGGTTCTTCTGTCGCTCTGCAGTTTCCTTAGACTGAATCAAGTTTATATTTTAAATAATTTCCCATGTGAGCCCAAGAAGACTTCAATAAACTCCCTCCATCCCCTGGACACAACATATTTTATTACCATGTTAAATGTTTTTTTTTTGTGAAATATGTTTTTGAGTTTTAATCATAGTTTTAGCATAGTTTTTTTCTCTTTGCTTGTTTAGTTTTGTAATCTGTGTGAAAGGTGCTAAACAAATAAAGTTTAATTGATAAACTGAATAACTGACTAACTCATGATTGTGACAACAGAAGTATTTTCATTGTGATTTAAGGGTTTGTTTCATTTTTAAAGTTGGGATTAAAATCTTGACAGAAAAAAGATTAAAGAAATAAACTACAGTAAAAAAGCAATTAAATCAAAGGAAAATAACATTTAATATAAAACTTTTAAAAAGAAAATTAAACATTAAATACAATTAAATTATATTAGACAAAATATTTAATTAGATAATTAAATGGAAGATACAAAGCATGTAATTATGAAATTAAACAAAAATATTAAACATTAAAGATGAAATATTTTAGATAATTAAACATTTAAAAAATACAATTAAACAAGAATATTACACATTTAGAACAATACAAAACTTTAATTAGACTATTAAACCTTTAAAAGTCAAAACATTTAATTAAAAAAATTAAATGTTTAATTAGAAAATTAAATCTTAAAGACAATAAAACTTTAAATAGGAATTAAACAGAAAATACAATGAAGCATTAAAAAAGAAAATTAAACATTAAAAGGTGGTAAAACATTTAAAAAGAAAAACCTTAACAAAGATTTAATCGAAAAATTAAACATTGGGAATGAAAAGGAATTTTTTCAAACAAGCCGATAAAACATTTGAAAAAACAACAATTAAACATTAAAAAGACAAAACGTTTCGAAATCAGATCAGACATTAGAACAGAATAAAAGGTGAGAAAAGAGCAAAACTAAACGTTTAAGAAGAATCAAACTAAAGACAAAACATTTGAAAAGACACCAGTTAAACTTTAGAAGATCAAATTAAACAGAAGAAACAATAAAATGATCAAAAGAGCAAAAACAGATAAAGGTCTTCAAGCGTTTTCTAGTCTGAAATGAAAACATCAAGTTGTTTCTTCAAACATTTCCTCTTTCTATGTTCTTGGTTTGATTGTGGACAGATTTACTAAGAACTCATTTCAGAAAACTGATTTCCAGATAAAGTCTACTAGTAGTTGAAGGCATTTATCAAACTAATGTTACCTTCTGATCTCCACAAACTTTACTGTTCAGTGAAGAGAATCAAAGTTTGTTCAGGATTTCTAAAAAACCCATAGGTGAAAGTCTGAGAAGAACTCAGATGGATGGTCTAAATGTGAAATCAAGACTCATGGTCACAAGTTTTAAGGCTTCTATTCACCAGAAAGTTCAAACAAACAGAGAAGTACTGAGAAACTTTTAAGATTTCAGTCCTCAGACTGTCTGAAGGTTCAAACGAACAGAGAACTACTCAGAAACTTAGAAGATATCAGTCCTTGGGCTGTCTGAAAGTTAAATCTAACAGAGAACTACTGTGGGACTTAGAGAATTTCAGCCCTCAGACTGTCTGAAGGTTCAAACTAACAGAGAACTACTCAGGAACTTAGAAGATATCAGTCCTTGGACTGTCTGAAAGTTCAATCTAACAGAGAACTACTGTGGGACTTAGAGAATTTCAGCCCTCAGACTGTGTGAAAGCTCAGGTCCTGAGGACTCAGGAGGTGTGGAGGCTTTGGAAAGTCTTGGAACTCAGGGTTCCACCCTCCAGCACAAAGGCTGAAGTCCAACCTCCTGAGAAAAATGGTCGTCGAGACTCGAGTTAAAAAAAAAAAATCGAAAACGACAAAAAATAGATGATAAATGCGCAAAAAAAAGAAGAATTAGTATCTGAGCGAGTAGCTCAGGAGGATAAGAAGAAGACTACCAACTGGTAGGTCGCAGGTTCGAGACCCGCCACCGGCCTTTTTCTTTCTTTGTCTTTGTCAGGATTTTGATAAAACTTAAGAAGGGTCTGGTCTTGAACCAGCGACCTGCAGCTCCATAGGCAAATCCTTAACTCACTGAGCTACAGATCAGATGAAAAGATATAAATTCGTCGTCCCTTTGACATCGTAGTTACTGAAGTCACCACATGGGTGGAGCTAAGGCGGAGTCTGGGTGGAGTCAGGGCGGAGAGTAGGCGGGGAGGTGGGTGGCGGCGTCCCCCCTCTACTCCCCCACCTCCCACCACCACCCACCACACCTTCCCCCGCCCGACGAGTTCTTCGAGTCTCCACGAGTTCTTCGAGTCTCCACAGGTTTTCCCGAGTTTCTGGAGTTTCCACGAAGTCCGAGGCAGAACAAGCTGTGATGAAGAGGTGTTGAAGTCGGCCAGGATGGACTGACTTTTTACAGCGACTAGAAGGACGACAACTAGAAGAGCCAGGTCTTTAACCACCATCCATAAAATCTATGGAGTCGCTCCAGAGAAATGAAAGAAGGTCAACTTTTATCAACCTCCATCCACATGTTCAACTTCATCTCTTTACTTGGACATTTTTGGCACCAAAAACCTTTAGTCTCACACTTTATTATCATTTATTAGGACTTTAATGGAATCCACCAGCAGATTTACTTTTTGTTGACAAACTTTATTCTTGTCATCGTGGGACTGCAGTATTTAAAACTGTTCCTTCTATTTGACCTCATGTTTATTAGTTTTAGTGGAGAAAGTTATTTTGTCGATTAATCTCTTAAAAACCAAATAATAAATTGGATTAGTCAAGAGGTTTAAATTTCTTACTTTGTCATATTTTAAATATGACAAAAAAATATAAAAATAAAGCGTCTTGAGACAATTTGACCTGTAACTGGCGTTATATAAATAAAATAGAATTTAAATTGTATGTATCTTGTAATGTTGGAGTAATTCAGCCATATATGTTCGAAAACACATTTTCTTTGTCCATTAATCTGTTGATTGTTATCTGCAGTAATTCATTTCTTGTTTTGGTTTATAAAATGTCAAACCCAAATATATTCAGTTTACTGTCATAAAAACCAAAAAGATTTACATTCATGATGCAGGAATCAGGCAGTTTTTCACTTTTTATCTTAGTTTAGTTAGAAAGATAGTTGATAATGTGTGAATTGTTGCAGCTTGTGAGCCGTAGAAGGTTTTAATCTTTGGGGCCGAGTGTCAAAAAACAGTTAGAAACCAACATCAACAAAACACTCAACAAAGATTTGAACATCATTAAAGGGAAATCCAACTTTTGCATGACAATGTCTAATTAAAGGACATTTATTTCCAACGTAAATGTGTGATATTCATCCTCTGGAGCTTTCTCTTCACATCGTCTTCCACCTGGACTGGTTTGGTCTGGAGCATGTGCAACAAACATTTGAAAAACTGCACTTTAATATCAATGAATGACACTGAAGTTTAATCTCTACATAAATGAGACTGAGTCTGGATGTGCTGCTCTGTCATTAACTTCTAAATTTAGGGAAAGTTCAAACAAAAGAGGACAGTTCAGATCAGACTTGAGAATGAGCTTATTTTGAACAAACATCTCAGACTTTCTGAGCTTCAGCACCTCTAGCAAGATAATTTAACAACAAGCAACTCGAGATCCAGAAGTTGGCGAGAGTTAGCTTTAGCTGAGCCAAAGAACATGTGGGACGCTAACCTAGCAAACATTTCAGACTTTGCTCTGTGAATTCTGAGAAATAATTTCCTATTTAATGACAGAGCTGCACATCTTAACTCAGTCTCAGTAAAACAGACTCTAATTCAGTGTCATCCATCCATATTAAAGTGCAGTTACCCAAAATGTTTGTTGCATGAGCTCCAACAAAACCTGTCCAGGTAGAAGGCCACTTTGACAAACAGGAAGTGGAAGATTCCAAGCAGATTTATAGAAGGGGGAACTGGACTGTACTAAGTGTGGTCGAGTATAGAGGGGTGTTTTGTGGGTTTTTAAGGCTGATAATGATTATTAGTGAGACATTTGGAGTAGATATTCGTTTGCAGTAAATTAAAGTATTTAAAACCTTGGAGTTAAACTTAGAAGAACACGAACTCTAACAGAAAACTTTGTTGATACGTTTTTGTTTTGTTTACAGATGTTAAGTTAAAGGAGTTTTATTCATGACGTATAACCAATCAAATCACTCCAGAAGACAGAGCGACCACAGGTAGATAGAGGTTCAGAGCCAAAGTAGCGCCATTTTTAAATGTATTTATTACCGTAAATCAGTAAAAAATAAAATACTGATAATCAGTAAATCAGTCAGCCCACAATTACTACAATTCTACAATGTATGTCTCTTTCCTTTGACTTGTTATTTGTACAATATACGATGTACATGATGTCATTTTTTCATACCAAAGGCTATACTATGATGTTTTCTAAGAAACATATGATGCTACTCTGCTTGTTCTGGCCCTGGGCAGCTGCACTCCTCCTCTGTTGTTTTATGGATTGTACTCAGCTGCATGCCTTCGTCCACCCGTCCTCCGTTGACTCGTCCTGCCTGCCGTCTCTGGAGCTGAAGCTGGATTGGAACAGACCAAAGTACAGTCCAATCACGATGCCAGCTGCCTCTCAAAAGGCTCCTTCATCTGGCAGGTGGTGGAACTTCTTCTGAGGGGAAGCTGAGCTGGACCAGCAGAACTTTGGAGATGTGTTCCAGTGGTTGGTGGATGTCTGGGGAGATAGAGAGGGACCTTTGAATTGTTCACAAAGGAAAACAGGGAACCCATTGGTAGTTTTAGTTTAGGGTGCTACTGTGGTGTGTTTTTGGGTTTTAAGAGGTGAACAGGAAGAGTTTTTTTTGGTATTGATTATCTTTTACTTTGTTGCTGGTTGGAATGCCCATCAATGTCAACATGAAGTTCACTTTTAGTTCTGTTTATTTATTTTTATTTTACTAACACCCATTTGCTTTTAACCCCCTCACATGTGTTGTTGTAAACTTACTCTTTCAAATAAATACTCGTCTAACCCTCTGGAAACCAGCGTTTGGACTGTTTTTGTGTTGCTCCTCACCTACTGACAGCTGTGGACTAAAGGCTATACTGTGACGTTTTTAGAGCCACATGCTATACTATGATGTTTGTTGGGCGACACGCTATACTATAGGCTTTTTTTAATTGATATATTACTGACGTTTTTTTTGTTTTGGTTTTTTTTTGGTTTTTTTTAGCAACATATAAGAATTCGAACAGTTTTAAAAGTTACTATACTTTTACTTGTGCAATGAAATTATTATTCTATGGCATTTTTTAGATGACATATTATATTCTGATGTTTTCTTGAATTACATACTATTTTGACAATATATTGCACTATGACATTTTTTGAACCACATATCATACATGACAATTTTAGACAGCATCCTATCATTTTGCGCTTTTTGAACCACATAATAATGTATGGGGTTTTTTTCTTGCCAACATGCTGTACTATGAACTACAGGCCATACTATGTTATTCTTGAAAAGTATACTATACTTTGACATTTTCTGAACTACATCCTGTACTATGGCATTATACACAGAGTGCTTTGGTTACATGTTGATTTATAATCTAGATTTTTTTCTGTTTTGTTTTTTGACGGGATTACCACAGACCTGACTGTGAACACTGTCGACACCCACCTCAGGGAGACGCTGCCTAAGATCTCAAGGCTGCTTGGTCGTGGTCTTTCTGGCACATACTCTTCCAAGATGAGCCGGGAAGTTTAACACTGATGGAATGACACCAGGTCTAAGCTGACAAACTTCCACTTCCTCCTCAACCCATAGTCTCTGGGAAACCTACATGGAGTAAGAAAAGTAGACAGAGAAGTAATTAAGTCTGTACACAACATATTAAAAAGAAATCATGCTAATAAATTAAGTACAAAGAACTGAATTCCCCAATATACTGGAGACCAGAGCTATTTAATTTGATAAGTATAACCTTGTTTAGTAACATTTCAATTATTTGAGAGCAGTCCTAAAGAATTGCCTGTAATCCCAATCATAAAATGGGTTTGGAGGAAGAACATAGATGGTAATCTGGATATACATGAGTTAGGCTTTATAACTACTATTGGTAGTATTGGTGGTAGTAATAGCAATGTGACTACTACTAGTAGTAGTTTTTAGTACACTAACTGCTACTACAACTTGTAATACTATTACAAATTCTGATACTACTTCTACGACTCCAACAGCTGTTTATACTACTACTGCTGCTTGTACTTTTAGTATTACTACTACTGCTTGTACAACTATACTACAGCTACTATTAATCGTCTGGTATTTGGTTGTCAAGCTGCTAGCTCGCCTTAGCGTTTTGCTGGTGGCTAACTAGTTAGCTCTCATAGACTGGAAGCTCCCAACAAGATTTAATAATGAAAAAAGAGCCAAAAACTATTCTTACCAATGAAAAGTCATTCCAAGTTTCCTTGTCTCAATCGTACGACGCAGTGTGTAATTGTATGCAGCACAGTGAGCCGGCATACTTGTTGTTTCCGTTTTCACGCCGTCTACATCAACAGAATGCACTGAAACTTTGCTCCCACTAGCTTAGCCTCGCTGTAGCACGCAGCTCAAAGGGGCGTGTCCTATCTACTCATTCATATCTATGAGAACAACGTAGCTGCACATAAGGACGCCTGACGTTGATTAGCTGCGTAAATACCATTATATACAGTCTATGGTAAATACGTATGTGAATCGCATCATTGGCTGCAGCAGCCAGTCACCGGTCACTCACTGACTCACACTGAAAAATAGCACAGAATGAATTGTTACGTGTTTATTTTATTTACAATTTAGGTTGGATTTTTTTTTGTGGCAGCGCAGATTTTCTGTGTGCGGAGACCGTGTCAGCAGTGCGCAATTGCGCACACGCGCAGCTTAGAGGGAACAGTGTCACCCAGACACCTCTGTAATTGTGTTACTGTTACTGCTTACATTTGGTGTAGATACCTGTGATATGCCCTGTTTTTTTTTTTTAATCCTTTGCATTGCTACACTACTGTTCAAAAGTTTGGGGTCACCCAGGCAATGTTCATGCTTTCCATGAAAACTCACACTTTTATTCATGTGCTAACATAATTGCACAAGCGTTTTCTAATCATCAATTAGCCTTTCAACACCATTAGCTAACACAATGTAGCATTAGAACACAGGAGTGATGGTTGCTGGAAATGTTCCTCTGTACTCCTATGGAGATATTCCATTAAAAATCAGCCGTTTCCAGCTAGAATAGTCATTTACCACATTAACAATGTCCACACTGGATTTCTCATTCATTTAATGTTATCTTCATTGAAAAAACTGTTTTTCTTTCAAAAATAAGAAAATTTCTAAGTGACCCCAAACTTTTGAACAGTAGTGTATACATAAAATCTGATTCTAATTCTACCTGATTTTCCCTGCCTGGTGTCTGTCTTCAGGTCCTAAATGCAGTAATTTGATCTAATGCTGACTGGGTGGCTCCGTCTATAGCTACGGCCCCACATAATGCAGATCTTTGTCTCTAAATTTAAATTGTTTCTGTACAGTCAGAGGTTTGCCAGGATCCATTTTTGCCTAAAGATGTTCTTAAGACTAAGACAGATTAACAATGAGATGGACTGTCTCCTAGTTCTGACCATGAAAGGAATTCTGTACGTTGTGCTTTGCATCCCACAGGGAAAGGCAGCTTCTTTTACAATAGCTGTTGTGAAAACAGAGCCCATAAATACTGTAACATTAAGCCAAAAGGGTCTGTGGACGCCAGTGCAGCTGAATCATTGCCTACATGTGTGTAGAAGCTTGGTAGATGGTCAGATCTGTGACCTGCTGCTGAACCTATAGATCTCTCACAGTTTCAAATGTCTACAGTTAAGTGTAAAAGCCTTTTAATGGGTTTTACTAGCAGTCTGGCACCAGAACCTGTTACATCTAGAAAACCGTATTTTTCATGCAAGTTTGTTGTCTGCTCAGGCTAGCTTCATCACTGAAACAATCCGTCATTGCTGCACGTATTGACAACAGGCCACCAAATGCATTTATTCAAATGATTTGATTATTTTAAAGTCACCAAGCGTCCATGATTGTCTGAGTTCTACGTGGTTTTTGCTCGTCGGATGACAGCTATGTTTTAGCCTCCAGTTATTGCTGTTTGCTTGGCTGTTGATGTTACGGTGGGGGCTGGAGAACCCAAGTGCAGACACAGAAACTGGCAGACAAGTAAATAAAGGAAAGAGTTTTATTAAACAAGATAACTAAACCAATACATAAATATAGAACGGAACCAGGGGGACAGAACTAAACCAAAACTACTAAAACTCTACAAGCAACTATGATTACAAAAACAGAAGTCTACAAAACTGAACTATTAACAAAACTAAGCTAAGGAGGAGTACTCACAAGATGGGGGAACTGAACAGAAGGGGTAGGGAAGCTGGCTCAGGAAATCTGGGGTGAACGGAGACGAGACTGGAGCTACTGGCTGGAGACAAAAACAGGGCTAACGAAAATCCAAAAGACGAGCTGAGTCCAAGTGAGGGAAATCCAGTGGAGGGGAAAACTGAGTCCAAAAACTGAGTGCAAAAGCAGAGTCCATGAAGGCATGTGGGTCGATGATCCGGCAGGGAGTGAATGAATGAGCAGGGTTTAAATAGTGGAGGTGAGGTGGAGAACAGGTGAATGGTGTGACCTGATTGCTGCAGCTGAAACTCATTGTAGCAATCAGCAAACCAGAGTGCAGGCAGGTGAAGCAGGTGAAGCAGGAGGGAGAGAGACAGGGAGAGAGAGAGAGAGACATGAGGGAGAGGTGACAGACAGAGGGAGCCAGAGAGAGAGAGACAGGTCAACACAGAAACAAATCAGGACTCAGGGGAGAAAGGAGGAAAAAGAGGAAAAAGGGAAAGAAGGGCAGGGGCTAGAGCAGGATCCTAACACTGAGATTAGCTCAGCTGGCTGTTTCCCTCAGAGCTGATTTTGAAGGAATCCTCCTTTGTTCTTTTGATTTTCCGTATGACGTCCTGACTGCAAACCCTAAAGTGGAACATGAAGAGGGTGAGAACCTCTTTATGTTCTTTGGGAGTGACTGCATCCAACAGGAAACAGCTCGGTCAAACCTTTCCATCCACTTGGATTTGTCCCAGGAAATACTGAACACAAAAGTACACAATACATTGGTTTATCTAAACAATTAGTTTATGTAGGTGAAGGCTAAACCCTCTGATTCATGATTTTATTCAATGTTTGCCTTTCTCCTCCAGATTTTACAGGCTTTAGATGGATGAGGTTTTGGTTTTCTTAAGCTGCGTCTCAAACAGAGCAGCTCAATTGTCCGACTACCAGAGGTTACATGACTACAACACATTTTCATTATTATTTGGTCTCTTTCATGCTGCACATGTAACACTAGCATCACACCTGCAGTCTGCACAGCAACACATTCATCAGAATCAACAATTCATAATATTTTTTAAAGAAAAAATATGTATTTTTTTTCACAGTTTTTATTTTCACTGTGGATTTTACTGCCTTGAAGCTGTTGTAGTAAGTTCCCTGAACAAAAGTATAGCAAAATGGAGAGAGAGGCTACAATAATTGCTTGGTGAAAATGGCAGACTTATAACTGAAATCTGTCAAACTGAAGTTATACAATAACCTGAGTTTATCAATAAATACACAAAGTTTGTGGCTCAAATATATGTTTTTATTTACATGTGTTAGATCGTCCACTCGATTAAGCATCGTCTGCAATTTGAGCATCACGTCTCTGATGACCAAAATCGACATACATTTGTTTGATGTTGTCTGTGTGTGTGCTTGTAACTTAGTACATTATCCATGATGTGGGAACGTAAATCAGTTCTGACAGCCACCTTGTGGGGATCTGCTTTCATTCTGAGGACAACACACAAGTCCCATAATGTAAATGATGACATTTAGGAGGATGTTCTGCAAGCAGCAGTCATGTCTGTGTAGCTTCTCAGTCGTTCAAGTCATGGTAATGCAGGAGCTTCAGTAGAAAGCAACGTCTTCAAGAGCCTAGAAGAGAAATCCAGTTGTTTCATTCCTGAAGCTCCTAGAAGTGCTAGTTGTTGTTATGGTTAGAGGTAGTCTTCGTGAAATAAATTAAGTTACTGTAATGTCCTTTGAGGTGTGTGTATAAACTACTAGCCTTCCTGGTCACATAAATTCTTGGATTTTATCTCCAGTCAGAATAAAAATACATCTTCTCTGTCTTTCTTTCTTCCCCCCCTCTCATTCCTTCTGTCTTTTCTTCATTTCTTCTTTCTTGCTCATGCATTCTCCTCTCCTGTCTCTGTTTGTCCTCACTGGAAGCATGACGGCATGTGGTTCCAGTTTTCTCATGTTTGTTTTGCCAACACAATAAAGAGTGTTTACTACAAAGAAAACAAAGGAAAGGAATCCTAATAAAGTTTATTGCACTTTGGGTTGAGTCCTAAGCTGAGCGGAGGAGGAGTAGCATGTTTTAATGAGGCTACATCTCAGCCAGGTAAAGCAACATGAGAATGAAAATAATACTGCAGGAGGGAAGTGTGTCTGAGTCACAGTCTCAGAGTCTATTTTCCCAGAATTCACCTGTCAGTCACACTTCTTCAGATTATCCATTTATTAAGTTTCTGTTGGTCCTTCTGGTTTCTTTCAGTGTTCAGTGGACACTCAATTGATTCTAAACATAGCTCATTTAAATTTGCTTTTCCTACAAAAACCACGAAGCAAATGGAATTTGAGTGACTCAATTTTAAACCTCCACTCTGTATGCATGTGTGTTTTGTTGTAGATATAAAGACTACAGGGAACCTCCCTGGTCTGCAGATGCGTATCACTTCTCCAAACAGTACTGGTGCGTCCTGGCTGCAAGACTGGCTTTCGTCATACTGTTCCAGGTAGGAGTTTATTGTTTTGTTTGTAAGATTAACTCTATGAACTCCTAAAAACACTGACAGGTTTAAAAGGCATGTTATCTTTTAACGAGTTGGCAAAATTACTCTATTTATAAAAGCAAGACATTGTAAAAATAAAGATTTCCAGCCTCGAATGTATCATTTCTGTGGTTTCATCAGGAGAAACAACAAAATCTATGCTTAAAATTGTAATATTTTATCTTAAATCACTTCATTCTATGTCTCATTTAAAAACAAAAAACAAAACAAAAAGCGTTTGCATGAGATACTGTAAAAAACTAAAAGTTGTGCGCTCCTCAGCATAACAGAGAAGCCATGATTCACTCAGTGGTGACAAAACAGTCACATGACAAATAATTCAGAGATGTTCTGGCTGGATGTGTTTGCAGAAAGCAGAGGGGAGACAAGTACAGAAACAAAATAAAGAGAATAAGATGAAAATAAAATATAATTGATGTATAAAATAAATGCAGCATGATGGTAAAATAGTATACAGAGGAACAAATTTTCAGTAAATTGTCTGAAGATACATTCAGCAAATAAATATCTTTCTAGATTTGATGTGCAGTAAAGTGTGAAAAACACAATTTTTAGAGGTTGTAATAATGTAAATAATTAAATATAAAGAACACAGAGTACTCTTTTTTTTTTCCAGTACCGGTAACACCTGAAAAAATGTTCAACATGTTAATTACAGATTTTTCCTTTTCTATAAATCATCGAAGAAATTCCACGTTTTCATCTTTTTTTTGTCTTTTTCTTGATTTATAGCATCATAGCTGTCCTACTGCACAAAAGACATTTTGAAGCTCTTTCTACTCCTAGCCATAGTTGTTCTGTTCCCATAAAGACATTATATTGCGGTGAAAAATGAGTCCATAGTGACTAACAACGTGACAGAAGCAAAACAAAAACCACACACAGAAACTGTTTGGCGTTCAGAGGGTTGAGGTAATTCACACATCTCGTGTTTTGGGGTTTTTGTTGTGTATCGTACATTTTGTATCTGTCTAGCAGTTGCGTGGAACTGATACGTGTAATAAAAAGGGAGGTAAAGTGTGCATGTGTGTGGCCGGTCATTCCAAACTTAATGAATCACGCCGTATTCTCATTATGATCAGGACGATTACCAGATGCTTCAGTCCACACTAACATATGTCCACCAAATGTCCTTCAACACCGAAGCTGCCGGAGAAGTTTCCTTCATTAGTGCTGATGAATCATGGACACACTCACTAAATATGCAGTTTGTCTCAAGTTTTCAGACCAGACCTTTTTCCATGAGGTAAAAGAGAAAGGCATATGCTGGTGTTGTAATAGATTAATGTAATTTTGCCCACTGATTTGATGAGACACAACCTGTGGAGGCAATTAGGGTACTTTAAAGCCCAACCATTGTATTTCTGTATACAGATCTGAATACACACACATAATACATCATTGTGACTTCTGCTTCATGAGAACACCACTATGATATCGATCATGAATAAATGTCCATAATTCTGCCTGAAAATCACAAAAATAGCATTCTTGATAACTTGTTTGAAAGTTTTTTTTGACTGTCACAATGATCTGGTGTCTGTCTGCACATTCATTTGTACTTTGCAGCTAATTGTTAACCCCTTAACGTCTATTGTCGCAAATTCGCATCATACCACTTTTATTCAGACTGCAGCCGAGATAATATATCCATTCCCCCAATGCTGGTTTATGTATATACGTACCTCAGAACCTTTTGCAAGCACTGGTTTCTCGTAGGACCAGTCAGAGTGGGACCTAATTATTATATATCTGTTATTATTATTATTATATGTCTATGTATCTATGTTCTATGTGTAATAGATAAATTAACAATCTCCAATTATTTTAGCATGAACTGGAAAGCAAAAAGACACAGCAAATGCTTTTTATTTAATTGTAAATAAATTCAGGTGTCAAGGGGTTAATGTGTCAATCTGCAGCAGATTCTTTGGGTCTTGGGGTTGCAGGGCGGGGCTTCTATGGATGCTTGGTCATTTTTGATTTGGGGAGTTTGGAGCCGAGGTAACGCCTTGAGCTCTTGGTCGTGTTCCTCAAGCAGTTCCTGGGCAGATTTTGTTCTGTGGCAGTTCACATTGTCCTGCTGGGGGAGGTCATGTGTTGGGGAGTGTCATGGCCATGGAGGGGTGTGCTTGGTCTGCCATAATGTTTAGATGAGTGGTTACGTCAAAGTCGCATCTAAATGAATACCAGCAGCTAAGGTTTCCCTGCAGAACACTGAATTGTAACAAGATGATCAATGTTAATCACGTCGTCTGTCAGCATTTTTATGTTTTAATGTTGTCGCTGATCAGTGTATGTTTTGACATCATAATGGCTCAAACTGTCCCACTGGCTTAGTTCAGATAGAGTACAACACCTGTCACTTTTCTGTTCCATCTCTTTTCATTTGTCTCCACATCCATCCATCTTTCTCTCTCACTCATCCCTTTCTCCTCTCCCTCCTTTAGAACCTGGTGATGTTCCTCAGCCTCGTGGTCGCCTGGGTGATCCCCGACATTCCCAAAACTATTGTGGAGCAGCTAAAACGGGAGAAGAAGCTTCTGGTCGACGTCTTTTTACAGGAAGAGAAGGACAAATTCCAGCTCATCCAGAGCCTCTTTGCTAAGGATGCCAACCTCCAACCAAGCAGCCACATGCTCCAGCCAGGCCAGAGCATCCCCATCCCAGGCCGCTACAGTACTCTACCCTCAGGCCCCACGGCTGGAGATGGAGGAGGAGGGACGAGGGCGAGGTGTAGGGCTGCCAGCTTCAGCCAGTTCAGCAGGAAGGCTCCTCCTTCACCCAGGAATGAAAACGAGAATTCCAGACACACGGCGGTGTGACGTGAAACATGCGTGGGAATGCCTCAGGACTGTCGCTCGGGTGACTCAGTCTGTGTATGTCTTTGCCTGTGTTTTTGTGTCCTGGTGTGTATGACACAATAGAGCCGTGGTTAAGCATCACGGCTCGCCTTTGAACGTATCATTTGAATTCACTGGTCTGAATGTGTGTGTTGTTCCTCCTCGCACTGACTGTTCACCTGATCAAGTGTTGTCATTTTTACTTTTTGGTAAAAAATTATTTAGTGAGGCGCACTAGCTTCATAGCGTAGAGAAGCAATAATTACTATATTAGGCTGAACAAGTGAATACTGCAGGAACGTGGAATAGACTGGAACTAATGGACAGGTTCATTAATAAGCACTTACCCACCTGAACAGATTGATGGACATTGTGACTCAGCTTCTGGGCTGCTTTTTGTGCTTCTGCTCTTCATGTATTTTTGTTTACAGAACTTGTAGCAGTTACTTCATTTCATATTTTCTGTAAACTTTTCTCTTTAGTATTCAGGAACCATTTTTTCAGACTTTACTAAAATTGTAACGTCACTGAAGATGCAGCTGCTGGTCATTGTTACTCTACACCTCCCCTACGCATTCATGGATGGAAATTTAGGAATTAGGTGATCTGTAAAGCAGGAAACAGTATAATTTTATCCATATGGACTGACATCTGTCAAGTGACTGTAGAATGACTTAATATCTACACTTGATATATGACTGTAAAGAGAAACCAACACTTTTGCAAACTGTGAATGGGAGTGAGCTGGGAATGGTCTCACAGTGTTTATCAGTGAAACAAAAACTTCATCAGCATTCCTTCATTCTGAAATACCAGACTGTATGTTCTGATGTTACTGCAGGTAAGTAATGAATCTGAGGGAAGACCTTTATCTCACATAAAGGTTGTGACTCTTCAGCTCTTAACACAGACCAACTTTATTTTGTACAACTGGACAATCTGTTTCTGACTGCAAACCGGTCTTCTTATCACCGACACATCTGCCTGATTTATTTGTTCAGATCATTTTCAGCTTGGTGGTTAGCTAGCATACTATCTAGTCTAACTATCGATGTATAGGTGTTAACGACTTACAACAACATACCAACTAAATTAGCTTTTGCATGTTAAAGTCAACTGAAATTTGGATTCTAGTCACCTTTTTTTGCAAAGAGATAGAAGTTCTAATGGTACTGTAGCTAATGTACATAAAGTAATGTCATTTTGTGAAGCACCGTCTAATCTTCTCAGTGGGTAGTTCTTTTGGCAGTGGTTGACTGACATTTGAGGGCCAGTGTACATTGCTGTGCTTATTAGAGCACTACATAGCTCAGTAGCTTACAAACATTAATACAAGAGATTTCCCTGCTCTAACAAGAAGCCCAAGTCCTGTTAGTGATTTGTTCATTTGCAGTATTTAGTATTTGAGAAGACCTATAATGCTGTGCATTATAAAGCTAATGCTACGCTCACGTCATATTTGAGTTATTATAAGTTTCCCACTTGTGCATAACTAAATAGACTCAAATTTAATAGTTACAGCAGTGCATTGGAAGTGTGAAATTTATAAGCCTCTTATGTGCAACTCAGTGTTATTACAGTCCTGTATAGTAGCCATTAATACTGTTTTCAGCAAATAGTTTGATTGTTAGGAAGAACTGCAGCGAACGCTTGCATTATTGATTTGTTTGCGGTTATTGTCCAGGACAGTGGAAATCTCCAGTAATGAGTGCAGCAGCATCAGAAATATGGCTGCTGACGTCTTCAGTTTTCTGCACAAAAAAATGCTTGTAAGTCCAGTGATAAACCTTGATTATACTTGCTGTGGATGGACAGATGGAAAGCTTTGGACACCATGGAGTTGTTACACTATTTTCTAGTCGCCTTAGAGTTCATATATAAGCAGAAGGTCATATCTATGTGTTCTGCACATGGTGACATGTGAAAAGCAGTTCTTGCACAGACACAAATTCTGGGCTGCATATGGAGATCCATGTAGACAGCTGTGGACTTGGACAGATGTCAACCTTTTTCTCACACAGCCCTTACACATTTGAAGATGTTGAAAGTATAAAAATTGGCCCAACACTGGCCTATTACTAATTCTGGCCAGTCTGCAATAGCCAGCCCATGTGATAACGATAGAAGAGCAGCAGCAGAATACATAGACACTACGTACTGTATGGAAGTCCTCCTACCATCGAAACCTCCCAGGGCAGACTAAAAAGTAGTATAATAACAACAAGTTACACATCCATGGCACCCACAGCTGTCCATGTGCACTTCTTCAAGGGAGTATAATCAAGATATAAGTCTTAATGTCCCATATTGTAAAAGATGACTAGTCCTATATTCATGAAGACAAAGTTAGCTTGTTAAATTTAGCCCTTCCCATTATTTCACCACCTATGGAGTCCTGTAGAGCTCCTTGGTGTGCTGCTTCATCCTGCATCATAGAAAGAAGGAGGCCTAGCTACCAGTAGCTGTCTCTTTTTTATGTGTCTAGATCAGGTTAACCAGACTGTCAGCAGTTACAACAGGGGGTGGTCAGTGTGATTCCATATGTTAGTCCCTGATTCACAGCTCAGCATGGAGTGACTAAAGGCTGCTTTCCACTGCAGCACCTTTGGGCCATTTTAGGACATTTTAGGGCTTTTTAAGGTTGAACCTTTGTGCATGTTTCGACTGCTAGAACCACCTGTGTAAAAGTTTTTCAGGGCTGCTTCAGGGACCTACTCAAAGGTAGGTGTTTCTGAGCAGCCCTGAAAAACTCCTGTGCTGGTGTCAGTGCTGATCGCTGAAATTTAGAGAAAATAAAGGCTGCTCACTTTTATTTGGAAAGGACAACTACTGTTTTTCTTCCCTATCAATGTCCTTGTTAAGCAGTAACTTTCTCTGTAATTTTGTTATCTTCAGTGTAAATTGCCTTATAAGCTACTCAACAAAAACTACATGGCTGTACTTCCTACATGCTCACAGAGCTAGAGTTATATCCAGTATCCACCATCTGTAGCAGCCATGGTCCACTTGGAGTTAATGTCACGATGGAAGCTGTCAAGTCCTAAACCAAAATGGAAACAGAAAGGATTAAAGGGCTGATTATGGAGGCATTTCTTTAAACACTGGCCCCTGAGTTTCTGCAGTGGAAAGCCGCCTTAACATGCAGTCACATAGTAACATGTGGAGAGCTCAACCTCACATGGAACTAAGCCATGGCTAACTGTCCAGCCACTAGCTTAACTGCCTGTGAGTCCTTTACAGTTAGTGATATTATGAACCATTTTCAGTGCCAGCAGAAAACTAAAAAAAACTTAAATTTCACCTGTTTGATAGTAAGAATTTAGACCAAGCACTTACTCACTAACACACAGAAAGGATATCTACTGTGTGCTTGTTTCTTAGCACAGATTAATTTTAATTTCAGCTCACCTTTAACCATGAATGTGTCCAGAGACCCGGTAATAGTGTGGAAGAGTCGGTCCTGCTGCCAGTGTGTCTTGATGACCAGCTTCGGCATGCAGACTGATGGTATATGCTGGGTGGGCAAACGTTCACTGAGTTCATGTCATGATGTTAACATGCCGACATGCTGTAAACCTTCAGTGCTGTTTCAGAGGCCTTGTAACTGCTCTTTATCTGCAAATCAACACAGTATCTGTCTGCTCAGCTAGTGGAAGACTGTTAACTTTAAATGTATCCACTTGAACTATAGGATGTTGTGATAAAGGTTTATTTGTTATACACGCTTTTGCTGTTCAAGAAGAGAAACGTTCAACCTTACTCAATCCTTACCTTAAGCTCGTGTACAAATTCCTAATTACAGAATTGTTGGATGGAATACAAAGTTATTTATTTCATATTGTGTGATCTGTTTGCTTTTATCCCACTGATCTGTTTTTTTTAATCATTATTATTTTGTTTTTTGGTTATTTTTAACCAAGTAGTATTAGTGAGATCACTTTTGCTCCAAAAGAAAAGTACTACTAGAACAACAAACATACGTCACTGCTACACAGTGGCATTGCAACCATTTTAACAGAAATATATTCAGAAATTTCTCACGTATGGACACTGAGTTGCTATTTTTTTTATTTGAATGAACATCATATTTGTCTTTATCTCAGGTACCTGCTTCCTCTTGTAGGCTTCACTACTTGTAGATGCCCATTATCTTTTGGTATCAGATGTGATGAGAGTAAAAGATAACTGTGTGTGGGCTTAGCTAGTCTTTCCTGCAGGTTTTTATTTATTTTTTGGTAATTAGTAGATCAGGTGCACAAACATGGCAACTGAATCCTGCCAAAATCTTCAGTTGTTCCTCTCTGCCTTTTTCCATTTCTGCTTTCCCACTGGATGTCCCAATACAATTAAAAGCACGAAAGCAATGCTAATCAGATTGAAGTTATTTTGGTGAAAATATTATCATGTTTATAAACACTGTAGTAAAATATAAAGTTCACCCAGATACAAGTAGACCCATCTATTTTTCTCATGAGGTGGTGGAGACCAAAACAGAAATAGCACTCAGAGCGCATTACTCCGCCAAGGCTGCTCAGTCATTGTAAAATTTTCGATGGATGAAATCTTTTAAAAATTTTGGTCTGCAGGGGTCAATTTGTAGTAGGATCACCATCATATGATCATCAGCAGGCAGCTGACGTAGTGTTCACTTGTTGTCATAGTTACAGTGATGCCGTGCCGCTATCTGGCAATGATACAGAAATCTTTAACAAATCCATGGATCCAGACTATAAGCTGCATCACTGCCAAAATCTAATCACTTGGTCCTTGTGTCATTTCTGACCTTCCCTGAAAATTTCCTCCAAATCTGTTGGTCCATTTTTGGTAATGTTGCTAACAGACAGACAGACAAACAAACCAACGCCAGTCGTCACATAACTAAAATACAAATGAAAGAAACTGAGTAAATACTTTCATTAAGTCTCCAGAAAACTCCACTGGGATGCTTATGTTACACAAGTTTGTAAGTTTTCTTAACACAACTTGAAATGACATTAGCCGTGTTTCTATAAGGTAATATTATTTGTATTTTGAAGTATCGAATCAGAAAAAATTGAAAGTGGTGGGAAACGAACAAATTTAAAAAATCTGATCCCAATTTCACCAAAAAGTTTGTCTCTTGTCGATACCAAAAATTTTGTTTATTCCCTCTTCGTTTTTCTTTTTCTTGTTGGTTTTATCTTCTTCTACGCTGGTATTACAACCATGCAGAATGTAGCCTGTACTGCCACCTTCGACAACACAGCTTAATTCAATTTCTCCAAAGCAGGTAATGAGGGGAAAAAAAAGCAAATTTGTATTATTGATTTATTTACATTTTTTATGAGTCTTTCTGCCATCTAGTGGTAACAATTTGCTTCATGCACCTAAAACTCTCACACCTTGATTTATCCTTGAAGAGTCTAAACCAGTTTATAACTAGTGGTTTATTAAGATACTCCGCAAAAGTCATTCCCATATATGCAACATTGCAACAAGTTTAAACCAATGACTAAACTTCAAATTGGTTAAGATAAGTGACAAATCTTCAACTACCTCTCAGCTGCACTGCAGCTACTGCAGTACTGATCATTGATTCTGTTCGATAATTGTAGAATTCTCCTTGCATCCAGTGATGATACATCCGGTACATAACGGGACATCAGCTTTACAACACTGTACCATACAAACATTCATATCACTATTGAAGGTTGTCATTTTTATGCACCTTGATCACAATAGCAGCCACTGACAAGACAGAACCGGTAGTTTTATCCTGATGGAGAATATGGATAGGAGTGAATGAGTAGGTGATTCATGCTGAATAAAACAGGAGCAGTGATAAGATAGCAGTGTAGGTAGAAGCTATAGCAAAAGCAATATGTAAAATACTGGACATGCTTTTGTGTCATATGATGTACTGTGAAAAACCTTGATCTTTGAAAGTAAATAAGTGTATGTCATGTTGCATACGGTACAGCTGCGTGTTTTCATTTCTTCTGAGATGTTGAGATCATAAATTACGTCTCCAATGCATGAAAAATACACACATAATTACCTTCAAATCCTGTGATAAATAACCACCTCACCCATTCAGAGATCCAGTGTTTAAGAGGTCACATAGAGCTCACTTGATTTTCTGTGTTTCAGCAAATGCAACACTGGCCTCACTTCCTGTCTGTAAAATCTAAATGCTGGAGGTTTTCTTTGGTTATTTTGGGGAAAGAAATGTTTGTAGGAGCATTTAAATGTGATCAAATTCTTAGTTTTTTTTTTGTCAACCTCAGCAGAGCCTTTTATTCAGGGAAGGACTCCTTCATTGTGTCCAGGTATGTGGTGAATATTTGCTAATAAGCAATGCTGAATGTTTGTACAGATTTGAGGTATTTTTTGGATTTACCCAGCGGATGATATGTTGGGCACAGAAATACCTACTGCATTTAAAATTGTCAGGAAAAAAAGATAAGTTCTTCCGCAAATCTGATAGTTTGGAGTTAAAAACTAGGCAGCAAACTGAGAAGCCTACATCTAATCCATATACATAGTATTCAAGTTTTAAAGAACTAAATGAGAAGCTGTGAAATGATGCATAGCTTGCAGGGTAACTGCAGTAACAAGAGCAAACAGTTTATATGTCCTCGGCACAACCTCTGTTGTTCCCCTTCAACACTATCCAATTGCAAATATGCTAATTTGAATTCATTTTAAATAGTAGTATTGTTTAACACTATCATTAAAAGTGAGTACATTTGCAATGTTTTTAAATTCACTTGAGATGTCAGTTTGGATAGTATGTTACATTTTGCATTGTACTATTAGTGGGTGTCATATCATAGGCTGTATACACTCACTGGCCATTTTATTAGGTACACCCTGGTAGTAAAAGGTTGGACCCCCTTTTTCTTTCAGAACTGTCTTAATTCTTCATGGCATGCTTTCAACAAGGTGTTGGAAACATTCCTCAGAGATTTTGATCCATGTTGACATGATAGCATCACACAGCTACACATCCATGATGCCAATCTCCCGTTCCACCACATCCCAAAGGCTCTACTGGATTTAGATCTGGTGACTGTGGAGGCCGTTGGAGTACAATGAACTCATTGTCATGTTCAAGAAACTAGTCTGAGATGATCTGAGCTTTGTGACATGAAGCATTATCATGTTGGAAGTAGCATCAGAAGATGGTCCACTGTGGTTATAAAGGGATGTCTTTGTGTCATTTTTGATCTTCCCTGAAAATTTCATCCAAATCCGTTTGTCCGTTTTTGAGTAATGTTGTGAACAGACAGACAGACAAACCAACGGTGATTGTCACATAACTCCACCGTGCTCCTTGGCAGAGTAACTAGAACTGTTGAGCTGAGTATAGTTTAAGAGCAACCCACAGTTTGGTTTTCTGCTCTCTGATGATGATGATGATGAAGATGATGATGATGATGTAAGAACCCCTGAACTGTTGGAATTTCCTGCGGATGTACAGCAGGTTTTAATGCTTTTATGTTCATCAGTCTGATTTGTCTGTCTGATCTTCTGAGTGTATGTGTGCTTTCAAAGGGGATTATACAGGCCAGAGGCTTGACAGTCGATGTATATTAAAGTCTGTGCTTGGGTCATTTGAAAAACCTGCTCTCAGGGACCAGAGGCACGTAAATATTTGGATTTCTAGAGGCTTAGCTTTAGCTAGAGATGCAATCAGAACATAAGCTGATAGCTGATCACGCTGCAATATTTGGAAAATAACACCAACCTGTTAGATTGTATGTCTCTGACGAAAGGAAAAAGGAATAAACAGGGTACGATAGGAGAAGTCAAAGCAGAGACACAGAGCTGATATAGTGGAATACTTTTGGGACAGTGCAACGCAAGAAAGTGAGGTGAGGTGTGGTTTGGGGCACTTTAACAATTTTATTTTATGTAACTGAGCTAATAAGTAAAGAGATAAAACTCCAGTGACAATGAGGTGTGAGTTGACATGGCATTAGCAAATGTTTTAGGTTGCTGGTGCAGTTTTGTAGAGGAAAGTCTGATCAGCAACAAAACAAGAGCTGTTGTAAACAGGAGGAATCAGTAAACCCTACGGAGAAGGAACGTCTCCTAACAGCTGAGTCATCAGACAGCAGAGTCTCAGATGATGTCAGATATCATGCCTCGGCCCTCGTTAGTCAGTGGATGTTTAATTTATGTGACAGGGCTCTGGGCTGAGATCATTGTGGATTTCCGTACATGTTTACACACACTCACAAGTCAGCTGATTCATACTTCTGATTTGCACTCCAAACATCTGACAGTCAGTTGCTCTTGTCACAGATACTGTGAATTTGTCAGTCCTTTCTATTCTTTTCAGAACATCAAGGACGTTGCCAGTGATCTCTGACAAAGACAGATAATGCCTTTTTATCGCTGCATTACTAGTATTACACTAATCTTAAGCCTACAATCCCCTGAGCAGCATGTCTTTCCTTGTGTGACTGTATAACAGCACACACACATTGTAATTTCATTGTTGTTAAAAAAAAAAGGTAATCTAACACGTACCTAAAAAACACAGGTACAGTAGGTCTTAATATATCATACATACTTTTTCTATTATTTACACTACCAGTCAAAAATTTGGACACACCTTCTCATTTAACGTTTTTTCTTTATTTAATTGTAGATTCTCACTGAAGGCATCAAAACTATGAATGAACACACATGGAATTATGTAGTTAACAAAAAAGTGAGAAATAAGTCAAAACATGTTTTATATTTTAGATTCTTCAAAGTAGCAACCCTTTGCTTTCATTACTGCTTTGTACACTCTTGGTATTCTCTGGATGAGCTTCATGAGGTAGAACCTGAAATGGTTTTCACTTCACAGGTGTGCCTTGTCAAGGTTCATTTGTGGAATTTCTTGTCTTCTTTATGGGGTTGGGATCATCAGTTGTGTTGTGCAGAAGTCAGGTTGGTCCACAGTTGACAGCCCTGTTTGACAACTGTTAGAATCCATATTATGGCAAGAACCAATCAGCTAAGTAAAGAGAAACGACAGTCCATCATTACTTTAAGAAGTGAAGGTCAGTCAGTCTGGAAAATTGTAAAACCTCTGAATGTATCCCCAAGTGCAGTCACAAAAACCATCAAGCTCTACGACCAAACTGGTTCACATGAGGACCTCCCCAGGAAAGGAAGACCAAGAGTCTCCTCTGCTGCTGAGGAGAAGTTCATCCAAGTCACCAGCCTCAGAAATGGCAAGTTAACAGCAGCTCAGATTAGAGCCCAGATAAATGCCACACAGAGTTCTAGTAGCAGACACATCTCTACATCAACTGTTCAGAGGAGACTGAACCAATCAGGCCTTTATGGTCAAACAGCTGCTAAGAAACCACTACTAAGGAAAAGCAACAAGCAGAGATTTGTTTGGGTCAAGAAACACAAGGAATGGACATTAGACCAGTTGAAATCTATGCTTTGGTCTGATGAGTCTAAATTTGAGACCCATTGGGGGTGTGCTTAGTTGGCTGCAGTGTTTAGGTTGTTTGTGTCTCAGCAGAGCTTTGCAGTACAACAGCATGCTAAATGTTACACACTTCACCTGTCAGCGGTTTTCATGTTGGGGCTGATGAGTGTGAATAGGAAGACAGAGAACCTTTTTAACATGCATGTTGATCATTGAAATATTTATCATTCATCATTTCCTCATACTTGCAGCCCTCTGTGGATTCCCACTGCTAAAGCACATATAGAATGAACAGTTTTACACTGCATTATGTGGTGTTTTTCAATTGTTTACATGTCTTTGTGTGCTTGTCTGTGTTTCCTGCCTCTGGCTAATTCCTGGCCTGCCCAGATTTGTCTCTACCCTCTTTTACCTTTCACGTGTCTTCTTACACTTTCAGGAACGTGCTCACACATTTTAGCAGTAAAGGTTTAAATACCCCATCCTCCAAGATTGCATATGTCAAAACATGGAACCTAATTTACACAATAACCTGCTTTACTTTTATAAAACATGCTCTTTCTGTCTGTATCTGCCTGTTTCAGCTGCCTTTCAGGACCAGCTGTCTCCATTTAAAGGGCAACATAAACAATATGACTCACACATTGTGTTCAAGCATTAATATTAACATTACAGTGACTCAAGACTAACAGTAAAGGCCCAGCACCAGCTCCTGAGACTGAATAGCTTCTGTTCATGTCACCAAAGTCTACAAATCTTTTTCACTGCAGACGTTTTCACTTATTCCAGCAGAAACACAGATCAAAGAAATGGAATCAACAGTGCTCCATCAGGTGCCTCAATACGCCGTGGCTGTGAGCCAGCACACACTAAAAGCTGGGAGCTAACTCACCCAAATGGAATTTAATTCATTTTGAACATTATCAGTTACACCTTTGCTTTACCTGCTATGGCACGCCGAAACATCTGCAGTGAAAAAAGTCTATGCACAAATGAGATAAAATGGAAGATCTCCTGTCTTAACAGGTGTGAGAAAAGAGCAGAATGAGGACTGTGCACACCCACCGTCTTAGGGGAGGTCTGATGAAGTGAAACCACCGGTGTGAGTGATCTGAGTGTCTGTTTAATGGATTGTGTCCACAGGATCTGTCAGTTTCTTTCCACGTCATGTTCTGGTTGCATTGCAGTGTGTTTCGAGCTATGTTGCAGCACGTCGCCCCTGAGATGTCTGCAACTCATTTGGATTAACGAGACCTGACTTCTACTTTGTGTACATGAGGTGCAGGGAGCGGAGGACCAACACATCGCAAAACTTGAGTAAAATGTCTAAACTAGCAGTTTAGACAGTTGAACTAAAACGAGGACAGATTCAGCAGCTTATTTCTCACCTCAAATGTTGTCAGAAATATTTTCGCTGAACTGTTTTCATCATAAAAGTGAAAGTTTGCAACCGAGCTGCCATGTTGGTCTCACACTTCTACGGACTGAAGGGCCGAAGGTCTGTCATGTGACCACTGAATGACCTGCTTTTGCACACCCACCAAGCTTTTGTGCATTTCCTTGTCTCTGTAAACAAACAGTTGGTGCAGAATAGGGCTGAAATGATTCCTCGAGTTATTCGAGTAATTTGATTACTAAAATTCTTTGATGCAAAATTCTGTGAATCAAGGCTTCTTTTAATCCACTACATATTAGACCCCAGGTCACTAACTGGTGGACCGCGGTCTGAGTCTGGACCGAGACATCATCCTATGTGGACCTGGACCTATAATCAATAAATTATAAGGGGATTTTAAATTTGATGGGATGCTTCTATTTTAACTGGTGCAGCTTTTCTAGTGTTTACAGCAGGGGTAGCCAACATGGTGCCCGCGGGCGCCTGGTTGCCCGCAGAGACCACGTGAGTTGCCCCACACATGCTCTAAAAATAACATTAGTCACCATGAAATTCCTTATAAAAGATATAGTTGCTGTTATTTTTAAATCGGAAATACTTACATTAATGCAGATTTTAAATTACAAAATTTATTATAATTTTTTTTATTTTTTATTTTTAAAAACAAAAAACAAAAATGTCTTCGGTGTAAAGGAACTTTGACTTTGTCCGAGTCAAAGTTCACTGCGCATGTCAAACCACCACGTCACTCTGAAGCGTCCGGACGCAGACACTTCGGGGAGCTAGATGTAGTTTTTACCCCCAAAACATGACAGAGAAGTGAAAGAGAAAACACTATTTTCACGATGACTGGGAGGAAGAGTTCTTTTTCACGACAGTGAAAGATAAATGTATGTATTTGCGGGGCGACTATTGCGTCGGCAAAGCGGCACAATGTGGAGAGACTTTACTTTAGCCGCTACAAAGCTTCCATGCTAACTAGCCACCTGGTAGCACACATAGACTGTATGCGCACTACGGACAGGAAAAGCCCCGGACTTAAAGGCAGCTTTGACGTCTGCTACGCGACGAAAAGTTTCTTCGTGGAGAAAAATGTACCATTAGAAAGGCTTGTTTTACTGACGACAGACGTGGTTCCCTCCATGACGGGTCGCCATGCAGGCTTCATTGTACGATGCAGAGGTGATCCAGACTTCCCAACATTCCTACATTACCACTGCATCATTCACCAGCAGGACATATGTATGTACAAAAGTGGCCGGATTTGATCATGTGATGACTCGTGTGGTGAAGATCATAAATGGCTCTAAAGCCAAACAACCAGGACATCGAAGGTGCTGCTAGAGGAGCTGTCAGCTGAACATGATGACCTGTTACTACACACAGAAACCCCATGGATCAGCAGGGGACCAGTTTTACAGCGTTTTTTGTCACTGTTGGCCGAAATCAAAGAGTTGATGCAGTCCAAAGGAGAGGACATCTTGCTGCTTGAGGACACTGAGTGGATTCTTGCCCTTGCATTTTTAACGGACGTCACTAAGAAACTGAACCATCTGAACTGTGAGCTGTAAGGTAAAGGTAAGACATGATAAGCTCTGCAATGCCAGGCTTCCCACTAACACACATTTACAGACAGAGAAAGAGGTAACATGTTGTCATTCAAAACACCATGCCATTACATAAAAACGTGAAAATAATTTGTTGAAAACATGTAATGATTTGTTGTTATGATTTGTTAAAAATGCTGCAATGCTGGTGAAAAATGCTGGTGATTAGTACTAATGTGATAAGATTCATTTCAAAATGTGAGAGTTGATTTTTTTTTCTTACATAACTGATAATTTGTACAAACATGGGACAGAGTTCATGAATTGTTCAAAAATGTTACAAAGGTAGTAGTTTGCACGAATGAAGCATGATTTGATGACAGTTAATGATTTCCTAAAAATGTTAGAAGTGACAATTTGCACAGAAATGTAACTGGTGTGATTTTGAACAAAATGCTGCAAATATACTGATTCATACAAAACTGCCAAGAAAGATATTTACAAAAGTTTCAGAGATGGGATACCTGACTTTTAAATATTGGAACAGATTTCCATATATGTGTGTGTGTTTCCTACTGTCATTGTTGTGGAAATCGTTGTTAATTATTGTAAGGAATAATTAACAAAAATGTGATCACAAAGTGTTTTTACATATTATTTTCATTATTTTTATTATTGTTTAAAGATGATGGTGCAAGTTTGCTATTGAGGAAGTTTGTATCAAACAAGGTGCCCTTCGTACTACTCAGTACCCTTGAAGTTGCTCTCAGGTTCAAAAAGCTTGGTGACTCCTGGTTTACAGCATTTATCAGTTCAGAGGCTGAACTATAAACTTTAACACAGTCAGACTTTCAGCTGAACAAAAAATAAACTCTCAGTAAGAGTTAACAGGTATTTATTTTTTATTATCCCTTATTAATCCCACGAGGGGAAATTCTGATCATTTGACTCGTTTTCTACACAAAATGAACCGATCATGTTCAGCTGCTTCAGTCAACAAGTTGTTTTAATGGAGAACAACGAGGAACATAAAAATTTATGATGGTAAAAAGCTGCAACTGGAAATGATGTAAGGAATGCTGGTAGAAAACTGTTAAATGTGCATTAATGTATTTATTTTACCGATCAATGCAGCTGATTATTGATAACAGACAGCTGCACAATAAAACTATCAGACTTCATAGATTTAAACATGTTGTATTGAAGTGTATGCAGGTCTGACACTGACTCATAATGAAGGAAATCACTTTAATTTGTGGCCAAGTCAAAGTGAAACTAAAGTTACTGATTGAATATTCTCTGCAATCAATACTAATAAACTGGTCAGTTTTCTTATTTGTGTTCTATCAGCTGTAGTAGCAGCAGTTTAAATGGACCAAACATAAAAACATATGTATGTGATTTCTGTATCACCAACTTAATACATGTGTTTAGTTGAATAACCCTGTACTATACTATATATGTACAATACACCACAGATGTCCGCCCGTGTTCTGCCAGGACGGTTACTTCTGTTGCACAGCGTGCTCACTTCTACTTTTGATGCTGCAACATGTGTGCCAAGAGCTGAATCCAATTAATCAATAGAACATTCGATGACTAAAACAATCGATCACTGCAGCCCAAACTCAGAACAATCCAACACTATTCGATCCAATCAACAATAGGGACCTTTATGCTCAGGAATAGACTATGTGCACAAGTCAGCTTGGGACAGAATAAATTCAGAGGTTTTTAGAAACACCACGCCCCCTTATTTTTTGCAGTGGATGATTTTTGTGCATCATCAGGACAGCAGGATTGCTCGTCTCCTTCCTGTTTCCAAAAGGAGTAGCCATGTGAGAAGCTGCTTTCAGCACCATCTGGCTCTGCTTCTTTGCTCATGGACACAGAGACACCCATCCTCCATGAGGATCCTCCTCTGTGCAGAAAACACAGCTGCGTGTTGCTACAGGTGCTGGCGACTCAAGAAGAAAGGTCTACTGAGGGTTCTGTGCTTTTCCTGTCTGGTAAAAACAAGACTCTCACTAGTTTTACTCAGTTGTGTTTTGGATGACATGTCTGTGTGCTTACATGTCATTTCTTAGATGTTCAACAGTTTATTGTACTGTTTTTTTTGCTTTAATTTTAAGTAAAAGATGTCTGCTTTCATGCCTATAAGATCAGCTGGCCCACTGGTTTGTGCTGTTACCATGGCAATGCGCCTCCATTAGTTTGGGAGGCAAAGCTTCTGAACTTTATAAAACTTTTTTTTTTTTATGAAAGGCTTCTTTCACCTTTAAATGATGAAATCAAAACTACTATCAGGAAAAAGTCAAACATTCAAATAAACCACGACTGAATAAATCGCATATAGACCTTATTTTATATTATTGACACAGTTTTAATAATGGAGGAATTGAATACCAGCAGTGAATGTAATGATGCCATCAGTCATGAAACACTTTGCATGAAACCCAGTTATGGCGGTTAAATAATCAACATCAATAATCATCATTTTGCTGGATTGCAGAGGCCTTCCCATGTGATATTAATTCTTTTCTCTCGTGTCACCTCACATTAACAGTTCATGCAGCAAATCCAAATACGACTGGCCCAATTAGAACACGATGTTCTAACGGATTCTTTAAAATGTTGTACGTCACTATCTGGAGTTCAAATCAGGGCAGCAGAGAGTTCATGCTTCATCATCAAACAGTTCGTGGAATATATTTACCATTGTACGGGAACAGAGTAAACATAAGTGCCAATTTTCAGTCCTGTAGCTTTGAAACAGTCAGCATCATTAACATACATGCTGGAGAAATCAGCTTACACCAGGTGGAATCTGTAAGCAGGAATAAGTAAAGAAGAAGTTTACAAGCACTGAGAAGGGTATTTAAGGCTTTCCTTTTTAGTTTTTACTAACAATTATTAGTTTTTTTTTTTTTAAGGAACAGAACAAAATGAGTTGTTTACTATTGTTAACCTGAAATGTATGGATTTTGCATAGCTCAGGACAGAAAGCACTATGGTGCAAAGATTCACTGATATGAACCGGAAATGGATTTTAGCTTTAAAGATATGAATACACCGATCAGTGGGCCTCTGGATCGATCTCTGTCTCTGTCTCTGTCTACTGTGGAGTGGTCGATGTCTGGTTGTAAAGTTGTGAATCAGTTGATTGGAGCTCTGCTACTAAATATTGAGTGCAATTTTAATTCTTTCAGATCTGAGTGCAGCTTTTCTCTATTTTATAAACACTGAAATGTTTTCAGCATTGAAAAGTTTTTGCAAAGTTTATGGATTGCAGTATACTGAAGGGATTAATGTTAATATTTTCTCATATTTAATACAGCAACAGTCTGTCTAGTCTGTGTGTATTCAAAGAACAAACACAATGACATTGTTTTGACCTGATACATTTCTCTTTAATTTTTTTCACCACACAGACAGATTTGAGCTGCATCGAATCGAATCACATGGAATTGCATTGTAACGTATTAAAATGTATTGTTACTGAATCATATAGTAATCCTTGTATCTAGATTCATGTCAGATCGCGTCTTAAGATAGAGATGCACACTCCTAGAAAGCACAATTTAAAAGACAAAGTGAAAAACACCTTTAATTTTTGTCGATACATTGTAACATGACGGATCATTTTCTCTGCACAAGGCCTTTTTTAAATACAGATTTTATGCATTTTAATCAGCCCTTTACATGAATATTGTTAAATTGATAAAGTGCACTTGTTGAAACTTTCCCACAGTTTCAGTTCACGGAACGACTCCCTCATAGATATAAATGGTGAGAAGGCTCCTGCTGTAGAAACAGTATTGAAGAGAGACAGAGGCAGGGAAGGAGGGAGGTCATGTTGCTGTATGTCTGTGTCCTCAGGCAATACTATGCTTTGCATTGTAAGTCATATGCTTTCTTTTTCTTTCTGTTTTTCTACATGACAGACTGGAAACTCCTGTTTCTTCTCATCTCATTCTCTCTCTCTCTCTCTCTCTCTCCCTCCATCTCTTTCAACATCTTTTGTCTATTTTCCCTCATAATATACTAGTGAAAGACTCCTATAGGATTCTGATGTGAATTCTTTCATGTGTCAGTCTGAAATATGCCCCAAGACACACCTTATATGCACAAACACACACATAATCACTGTGTATCAGAGCACAAAATAAAATATCTGCAAACACCTAATCTGCAAAACATTCTACAGTGCTGTGAAATAGTATTTGACCCTTCTCAATTTTTTTTTTTTTTGCATTATTCCCCCTTAAATGTTTATGACCATCAAACAAATTTAAATAAAGTAAACACAAAATGCAGTTTTTAAATGATGATTTAATGTTTTAAGGGAAAAAAGCTATCCAAACCTACCTGGCCCTGTGTGAAAAAGTAATTGCCCCCCTTGTTAAATCATGAGTTAACTGGTTAATCACATTTTTTATAAAGTGAGTTCAATTTCGACGACTTCTGAATGGCTTTAAAAAAAAATAGAGGTTTTTAGTGGCCTAGTCAAAGTCTGGACTTGAATCCAATTTAAATGCTGTAGCATGACCTTAAAAAGTCCGTTCATGCTGGAAAACCCTCCAGTGTTGCTGAATTAAAACAATTCTGCAAAGAACAGTGAGCCAAAACATCTCCACACAGATGTGAAAGACTCATTGGCAGTTATAGAAAACTCTTGATTTCAGTTGTTGCTGCTGAGCGTGGCCCAACCAGTTATTAGGGTTAGGGGGCAATTACTTTTTCACACAGGGCCAGACAGCTTTGAATAGTTTTTTCCCCTTAATAAATAAAATCACCATTTAAAAAATGCATTTTTGTTTACTTTGGTTATCTTTGTCTGATATTTACATGTGTTTGATGATCTTAAACATTAAAGTGGGGAAAATTTGAAAAAAATAAGAATTTGAGACGAGGGAAGATACTTTTTCACGGCACTGTACATGCATATCAGCACACACTAAAGTGTTAAGCGTTTTGCACACAAGGCAGGAATTTCAACTTACACATTCATTTACACACACTCATGTACTGTATATAGAGATCACAGCTGTGATGCACACTATTGTCTGTCCATCTGTGTAAATGCATTAACTTTGAAGTGTGAGTAGAGGGTGTGTGTGTTACTGTAAGGTCTGTCCAGAGTTTTACTTCATTCTCTCTCCCTGCTTTCCTTCTTCACAGCAAAAAGGATGATAAAAAAGACACATGGAGATGATAAATACTTACTGCAATCTTGTCTGCTTCAAATGATTTCAAAAAACTAATTTCTTTTTCCCAGCAAGGCTTTCACTTTTTGGTGAACTTACTCTCAAGCAACATGACCACACGAATATTGAATTTTAACTGCATTCAGATATTCATATAAGCTCTCTGTGCAGAGGGTTCACAGCTTATGTCTTCTTTACAATATCCCTTTCTTCATTTTGTGGCTTCATTCAGGGTTTTACTATGTTAAGGTCACTGAAGACTCGCCTTTAAAAGTGGGATTTTTGGCCACTTCAGCAGTGCAGCTGGAATCCAGCCTAAAACTATGACCTAAACCCAGCCATGACTTTATCTTATAGATAGGACCTGACTGAGCCCAGCTGGTGCTGCTAGTTTGAACCTGAATCGTGGTGCAAAGCTTTATTTTTCATTCTTCTATAAATAATGTTGAAGTGAGTATGAGAGAGACAAAGAGAAATTGCTTTATTGATTACATTTAACAGGTAATGTTTGCTTTATTCTAAAAAAAAAAAAAAGGGCAGAACACAGCACAACAACACTTGGTCTGTTTTCAGATAACTCCTCACTGGCAGGCCTCCCTAAATGCAGGGTCAAACCTCTGCAGATGATCCGGAATGCAGCAGCTCATCTGGTTTTCAATCAGCCAAAAACAGCTCATGTCACCCTGACGTTTCGATTGCTTCACTGGCTTGTAGTTGTTGCCCGTGTTGAATTCAAAACTCTGACACTTGCATTCAAAACTAGAATGAAAACAGCTCCCTGCTACCTGAACTCAAGTTTGACTGCAAATCAAACAATACAGATTGTCAGTATCTGTGTTTTAACTTAATATTGCATTGTAAGTGACTTCAAACATGAAATTACATTACTTTATGCACTTGGATAACAGTCACACTGGCCACTAGTGTGTTTTTATAGCTTGTAAGTAAATGTCAAGAAACTCCGTTTTTAAACCTCTTATCCAATATCGTTTTTAACAAAGCATCACTATTTATATTTTTAACATCCTGAACATCACATATATGAACTTACGGCATTGCCTCTATAATGAATTCTATCAGATGGCAGCAGAATAAATTCAGAGCATGCTTAACATGTCTGCCTTGCTTTCTGATGAATCAGGAAGAGAACCTGGAAGTGACCTAACAGGACGTGAAGTCATCAGATGACCAGTATCAAAAAATAAACCTCTTTTACAAACTGCTTTAACCTTTAGCAGTTATTAACACATTCTTTAACTGAAATAAGTAAAAGTGAATTATTTAAAAGACACAATCTGTAAAAAAAAAATGAAACAACGCCTTAGTTTCAGCACAAATACACACAGTGTAATAGTTACATACACTGCAGATGCAAGCCAAAATACAGGGCCACAGACATATGCACATTCACTTTAAAACTCATTATCAATGCACCGAAGCACATGCTCTCACATGCAGTAGATTTATGTACTGGTGAGATAAATCACTCAGAGCCTGAGGCCATACAGTATAACACATTATTAGCTCTCTGGGATTTAAACATTTAATGTAAACTTCCACCAGAAAACAGCCTGCAGGCCTCATGCTTCTCAAACAGAACATAAGAGATGACCAGATGAAGAGTCTTTATGGGATTATTTTCATTTTGACTCACGCTGACCTCTTTTTTTTTAGTATAAATTTAGATGTGAAAAATAGTTTTGATCTGTGCTGTATCATTTTTAGAGTCCTACATAAAAGTCCTACTTAAAAGGCGATCCACCTGGATAACATATGGTAACACCAAAGGTGCAACCGTGTCATTATATTTATTATATTTTATTATATTTAAATTGTTATTATAAACAATACACTGTTTTTGAAAAAAAAAAAAAAAAGATATTCACATATGTGGACGCCAATCTTAGGAGGGTATCTCTAAGACCTGGCGCCTTAGAGATACCAATAATAATCGCTATATAAATATAATAAAATGTAATAATCAGATATTATCAGATTATTTTATTTATTGGTTACTCCTTATCCCAAATAACTAGAAGAAATCTAAAATGCAAGCCCAACCAAAGCTTAGGTCTTTGGAGGTTAAGCTATTTTTATAGCCTGTTTTTATATTGATTAAGCTACATTTTGTGAATGATGCACTGACTGGATTGAATTTTTAATTTCAGTGGACTTGTTACAATGACAGTAAAGTTCTGTTCTAGTCTCAGACTAAAAGTTTGATTTCATTCTCTGCAAAAATGAAAGATTCTGTGCTCTAATTATTTTGTCATTCAGGTAAAGCAAGAATGCAAATTTCTTATTTAACATTTGTGTCAGGAAGCAGGTTTTGAACCCAAAGTGCAGGTACTCAGTAACAGGCAGGACAGTTCCAATAAACAAAGGTTTTTATTATAACACTAATCAAAGATACAAACAGAACTGACAGGCTAAGGGGAAAACTAAACAACCAAACTCCAGGTAAAACTAAAGGGATTTAACTAAGAGCTAAACAGAACTCTAAACTAACAACAGATAAGATAACAACTAAACAAACTCACAACACGGACTGAAATTCAAACTCAACAAAACTCACAAGAAGAAACTAATGGGAATTGAGGGGGACAGGCAGGCTCAGGGGACCGGCCGTCCAGAAGACACATGCCGGCGCTGCAGGACATGCGACGGAGAGCTGCGGTGGAGACCGGAGAGAAAGCCAGGGAGTTAGCCGGGTCATCTTCAGGAGGAGGGTCCAGGTCAACCAGCGAGGCGGCCGGGTCAGGTGGAATAAACGTGGTCCAGATCCTGTTCGGGGGTGGAGGTGGTATGTCAACTGGCCCAGATGTGGGCCGGGCGGAACATGGGGGTCCAAGTCCTCATCGGACTGCAGGGGAGGAGGGCTGCAGCGACGGCTCACGGAGTTGGGCATAACTGGATAGTGCAGTTGACAGAACTGAGGAGTGCAGACCTCAAACAGAACTGCAAAACGTGTCATACTACCTGACCGACTGACAGCTGATGCTACGATCTGGTGCCGAGTGGAGTCCAAAACCAGGCTTCATTGCTGTGTAGTAGTTGGTGGTGATGTTTTGCAGGTGTGCTGGTCCAGCAGCTGTTCCAGATGAGAACTGAGTACCAGCAGCCAGGAGTGGAACAAGAGGAGGAGGCACCGACAGGCAGAGGAGCAGAGACAGCATGAGAGAGGAGAGAAGGAGGGAGGGAGAGAGGAAAAGAAGGAGAGAAAGAGAGGAAGAGCACAGAGAGGGGAGGCCAGGCAGGGACCCTGACAGTTTGTTGGAGTTGGAGTCTACTGTAGCTGCTTGTACTGCTAGATAATAGCAATCCTTCAAAAATCCCTCGAAAATCAGATTCACTGAAAATGACTTTTTGAAACCAAGATAAAGTTATTTACTTAGATGTCCTGGAGCAAAAGTGTTGCAGTAAAAGTGTGGCAGCCTGAACTTTAACAATGCCAGAGATACTTTGGCTGTTATAGCTCTGGTTTATTCTTTGCACAGTTTGCATTAGAAAGAATGCCACATCAGCTTTTTTGATTCCTTTTGCAGAAGTGTTTTATTTTTAAAAGCAAGCAGCAGCCTACAGTGGCAAATCCTTGTTTTAGGTAAACACGGAAACACTACAATGTTACATAACGGTGAGTCAGTCGCTCATTATAGTCTCTGCTATATAATGTGATTTTAAAACACTCAAGTGAGAAAAACAAGACATGCAACAATCCCAAAAAGAAGCAAAACATTAAGCTACTGCCAGCTTCGAAAGATTGCAACCACTTTCATCAGTTAGCTCAGTATTAGTGTTGCTGCTAACATATTTCTGGCCACTCCTCTTTCCAAGTGTCATGTAGTGCCTCTACATCCTGGTGAGGAGTTTATTGACTGTAAGTCCGGCTGCCTCGCCCTCCATCCCAGAATCCTCTCCTAACACTTTTTTCTGGAACTCCTGCAGGAGGAAAGACGAGCAGTGGTGAGCACTGAACAGCTAACAGTTTGAATGATCTCTAGGATAACAGGGAGCATGGACAGAAAATGGCAAAAGCTTGATCAACATTAAAAAAAAATTGAAAACTTTGGTGCAAAAGCAATATATGATTGACAGTGCCAGGAAAACAGTAGGAAGGACAAAAAAATAAAAGACTTCCCCGTGATGACAGTTTTAACACATGGCTGAAGTTCAAAGCATCTTTTCATTTAAAGAGTTACTGACAGGCCTCTTTACCCAGCGCCTGATCAATGACCTTGAACTGCAACCACTCTGTAACTCGATGACGATGCCTATGAGCCCTCAGCGTCTGATAAATAGCTCATCTTTTTAAAAAGAGCTTTTCTGTGCTGCAGGAGCTTTGAAACACTAGAAGCCTTGTGGTGGCTGAAGCTGTCACACCGTGGTGTTGAATCTCATGCTGCTAACAGTGAGCGCTAGCTTGGCAGGCCTGTCAAACAGCAGCAGCTGCACAATTTGACATCAACAGTTGGTCTCCAGCTACTTTTCAGATTATGATATCAGTGTGTGTCTGTCTGTCAGCCTCACCCTGAATCTCCGGAGTCTTGCCAGTCTGTCCTGCAGAGTCTTCTCCTGGCTGGAGCTCACTTCTGCCACATGAGTCCGCCACTGCTGCTCTTTCTCCTGGAATACCGAAATACAGTTTTAAAGACACACAAATCGTTAACGGTCAATGATGGATCAAATAACTACGTGTAATGTGGAAGTTGTTCCTTGCAGTAATGAATCAACAAAGGCAATAAGGGTTTTCCACTGCAGGAGCTTAAACCTTCAGTGTGAACCTTTGTGCATGTTCTGACCACAAGAACTGCCCTTGTACAATGTAGAACCTCTCTGTAGGCCATTTTCAATGTAGGGAAAAGTACCTACTCCAGGGTATGAGAAACTACTGCGTAGGGCATTCCACTGATTGAACTTGATAACTTTGTTCCTGCTCTCTTGAGGTCCTTGTCAAGTAGCAGAATTTCTCAACATCACCAAATTTGTTAACAAAGCCACCCTCCATTGTCTGTTTCCAACATGCTCATTTCTAGGTTAATGGGGAGCATTTAAAGCAACATGGAAAAAACTTGACCAACATAAAAAAAATAAAACTTAAATATCGCAGCGATATTTGATTGACAGTGGCAGAAAAATAAAAGGATTTCTTGGCACCAGAATGACAGAAAATAAAGGAACTTGATGACAGTTTTATCCTGGAGATACACTACCGTTCAAAAGTTTGGGGTCACTTAGAAATGTCCTTATTTTTGAAACAAAAGCAGTGTTTTGTCAATGAAGATAGCGTTAAATGAATCAGAAATCCAGTGTAGACATTGTTAATGTGGTAAATGACTATTCTAGCTGGAAACAGCTGATTTTTAATGGAATATCTCCATAGGGATACAGAGGAGCATTTCCAGCAACCATCACTCCTGTGTTCTGATGCTACATTGTGTTAGCTAATGGTGTTGAAAGGTTCATTGATGATTAGAAAACCCTTGTGCAATTATGTTAGTACATGAATAAAAGTGTGAATTTTCATGGAAAGCATGAAACTGTCTGAGTGACCCCAAACTTTTGAACGGTAGTGTACATCTAGTACATGCAGTCGAAACTGTTGGATCTTTCACCGTATCGGACAGACCAATGACAAGGCTGTTCTTGAAAATGTTGATGCCCCTTCCTTTCTGCCCCCAGTTCCTACAACGATAAACCACCTACGAATATAACCTATATAATCCTCCATCTAAGCCAAAAAAATAAACAAATCTCAGGATGCATTTTACAGCTGCAGTTTTGGGCAGAAACAAAGTTGACACAGAAAACACCCACGATCCTTCACGCTATATCCTCAATAACATGTCAAAGCTCTGTAGGATAATTTTGAAGGTCACAGAGTTCCCCTGATGCAGTCATATAACAATACATACATTCTACTGGGGCTGCACCTCAGAGCCTCAACTAGGTGTATGTGTGTGCGTGTGTGTGTGTGTGTGTGTGTGTGTGTGTAATGAAAATGCACTGGGCCTGCTGGCGGTGTATCTCTGACCTCAAATTGGACTCTCTTGGATCCAGTTTCCTGCCGAGTGTTTGTATGTTTTGCAGTATAATTTTCACTTGTGCGAGAGAGAAAATGAGAAATTTTGTAGGGTTTGTGTATGAAAGACTTGACATAGGATACATGTGAGGTGGCCGAGGCCAGTTGCTCTCAATCAACTGCGTCTGTCATCAATTAGCATTTCTGTCATGCTGATTGTATGTGTGCGTGTGAGAGAGTGTGAGTGTGTAGCTGTGATGTGTGGAGGAAGTTGATGTGATCAAGGGAGGCATTTAGTTTAATGTCAGTCAGTTTAAAGAGAAATACTTGCTGACACATATGGAGTGAAGGTGAAAACAGTTAAACTGTTACTTCCTCACTAACGTACGGAGAACATGCACACACACACACACACACACACACACACACAGAGACATTTTCCAGGCGAACAACCAGGAAATTCTTTCAAAAAAGGGCCTTAAGTTGGAAAAGCATGTAAGGACATTTGAGTGATTATTCTTGTTCATCTTTGGGGTGTGTGTACAACAGATGAGGGGTCGCACACTTGGCACAAATTATCCTAAATTGGTGATCACTGACAAATTGATAGATTGGGTTAATGTTTTTTTTGTCTCTCTCACAACATCATGGGAGTAATTGCCATCTGGCCAGCTGTGGAGGTTATGCGGTGTCAATGTGCAGATTAGTCAGACTGCCTTCCGGTTGAAAACATAAACTGTCTGCAGAGTTGTAACTGCTTTTTACTACGCCTTTGGGTGCTCATGATGGTTACGTGTTGTGCACCTGTCTGGGGTGTTGATTGTGCACATCCACAGAAATTAACTTTACAGCTAGATGTACACATGCTCGGTAGGAGCAGTGTAGAGATGTGATAGGATCAGTTGGCGTAGAAACCTACAAAAATAAAAGGAAACAAGTCCAAGAGCATTATGGACAGTGAACATCAGAAAATGCTGGGAAAATGGAGTGTGTTTTGTCCTCTTTTTGTCACTTAAACTGTCACCTGAACTTTCCACACTATAATACACTGCCTGTTCAAAAAAAAGTCGCCACCTAGATTTAGCTAAGCAAATGTGTGAGATCCTTCCATTGGATCTTAACTGCAGTGATGAATACATTTCAGCTGCAACAACTTATTTAACCCTAGCTGATGCAAAGAAGCTCACAAAATGATCATTAAGCTTATTAATCATAGATAATTGTCAGTGTGTTGCAGGGTATTAGAATATTAAATCTGATGTCTCTCACAACATTCCCACTCAGCTGCACCAGTAGAGATACGTTTTGCATAAACCAGCAATGACTGGTTTGTCAGAGCTGAAAAGGGGAGCAATTGTTTTAACAGAGTAGACCACAGCAAGTAGTGAGGTGGAGCTTACAACACAAACACCTAGGAGCATGTGAGAAAAGTTTCTGAGGTTCCAGGTAAAAAGAAGGTCAGCGCACCCGTACATTTAAAACTCTGGCTGAGGCACAAGAGTTTGTGAAGAAATGTCCAAACGTGATGTTATATTACTGGGCTGCACAGCTGAGGTCTATCATGTTTTATTTTTCCACAAACGCATCTCCTCATTGGATTGAAATGGAAAATTATGGTCTGCAACTGCCTCTTCCCCTATATTTTCATTCAGATTCAGCAAAAAGACACATGATAAAGGTCTGGTATGATGTTAAAAAAAATTCAGAAAACTTACAATTGGAGATTTCAGAGAAAGACTGGAGTTTGGTCTGTGCTGAAGCACACACCAAATCTATAAACACACGCAATAAGTTAATTCATTACAAATGGTTAATGAGGACTTACATCACTCCAGTTGAATTAAATAAATATGACAAAAACATTCCAGACATCTGCACAAAATGCATAGATGCGAAGGGAACTTTTTTTCACTGTATCTGGCAATGTAGGAAAATATAAGCCCATTTTGGGAGGAGGTGAGGAAAACAAAAGAAAAAATTATTTCAAAACAAATTCCAACAAATCCAAAGTTTTTCCTCCTGGGACTGTATCCAAAAAATTCCAAATATAAAAAACATGAAAGAGCTTTTATAGACCTCAGCTTGCTTACTGCTAAGAAGTGTATTGCGTTACTTTGGAAATCAATGAGTAGACCAAGTATCAGCCAGTGGGTGAGACAGATGCTGTCAAATCTCCCAGTAGAAAAAATAACTTACATTTTGAAAGACAAGCAGCAGGTCTTTGAAAACATATGGGGACCCTTTGTGAAGTACGTCAAAGATCAAGATTTAGCAGACCCTCAGATTGATGAGTGTTTGATGGACCATGCAGCTTCTGCACCTGCATTTTTATTTTTGTGTATATTCTCATAGGAATGCATGTGCACTTATGTACTAATATAAGGGCACTGAAGTGCTGATTTTGTTGTGTTATCTTTGAAATAGACTGTAACTGGACTTGCACTAAAGTTTATAGAGGAGAGAAGCAGTTTGTTTATTTGTTTGCTGTTACTTTTTGTTTGTTTGTTTTTTGTGGTGTTGTTTTTTTTTTTAAAGCAGCAAAACAGTTTGTATTCAAGTTTCCATACAATGTAAAGATGTTTCCATTGCTGTGAAAAACAAAATAAAAATATTGTGGAAAAAAAAAAGCTCAGCAGTCAGTAGAAGGATTACTGTCGAAAAAAGACAGTGATGAATAGTGATGAATGGCGAGGCATGCATGATAAGGAAGCATTGACAGCAGTGACTTAAGTTCCACACTGCAAGTTTAAATAATTCTTCATGGTTCCATCTGCTTAAATCAAATCTCCAATTATTGTTTAATAACTTTAAGATTTCTGCTGTTTAAAATGAACATTGTGATGGTGTCATTTTAGACTTCAGGTAATAGTCACAGCACTTCTCACTGTTAAACTGTTTTTACAATGGATAAAATTATCTCCATTTGCAACATTGAAATGCTACTTATACATTAATCCATAATAATCATGAAACATACATATTGTAACAGTCAGAGGGACAGTTTCTTTGCTTTAAGCTCTTTTGGTTTTAACATTTTAATCCAGTACATTTTCTTCCCATAATTATACTTGCATACTTTTACTTAACTAGCTTTTTTTCAGTACATAGTCTACATCGTCCTTGTAATGAAGCATTTTTACAGTGTGGAATTTGAATACTTCTGCCAGTAAGCAGCAAAATATTTAATTAGCTGCTTTTCACAGCAGATAACGAACAATGACCGTTTTTAGTAAGCTTTGATAGTGCAGCAAACATGGGCCACTGTGTCCAGCACTGTTTGTCAGCCTATTTGTTACTCCGGCAAGGAATACGGCGGCGTTATGTGATGATCGCCGTTGGTTTGTCTGTCTGTCTGTTAGCGACATTATTAAAAAACAGACAAACGGATTTGGATGAAATTTTAAAGGAAATTTCAGAAATGACACAAGGACCATGTGATTAGATTTTGGCAGTGATGCGGCTTATAGTCTGGATCCACGGATTTGTAGAAGATTTCTGTATCACTGCAAGATAGCAGCACAGCATGACTGTAACTATGACAACAAATGAACACTGCGTCAGCTGCTTGCTGACGATCACATGATTGAGATCCTAAAACAAATAGACTGCTGCAGACTTATCAGGACGTATCTGTTGGAAATGATACAAGGAACAATTGATTAAATTGTGGGGGTGTTTCTGAGTCCCATCAATTTCTGCCACCCGCTACATATTTAGGTCACATGATTTGGTTTCCGTACATAACATACACATTCATAACACATGCCTGTGCTCAGCGCAAGGTCATTTTGTTTGTGGTACATCTCTATTAAATGGCCACATTCCATGTTGCCGTGATTTCTGATCATCAATAACTAATAAACTAATGCTGCATTTCTGACAATGCCATATGAGGGGATGAATAGTCTTGGTGGAGTACTGCTCTCTCTGAGTGCTTTTCTCATTTTCACCGTGTTTTATTCTTTTTTTTAAATACAATTGATGTGTTTGTTTTTGGATTTTGACTGCAGATGTCATATTTCCTGTTAGTAAGTGGAGACTGACTCACATTTTTTGGTTAAATAAAATAACTCCAATGCAAATGCATGCCTTCCTTCGCACATGAGCACTGTTGGATGTTACAAAGTCACAATTTTTGGCACCTGCAAGGAATTTATATTAACATTTTTATCAGCACCGAATGTGTGAAACATGTCAAAGTTATGATGTAAACTATGAAAGATTGAATATTTCTGGAAGAGGACCATATTTGGTTAACACTGGTGTGTTGTATTGTATTAGATTGGACTGGAATGGCTGTCAGATGTTACAAAAAATGAATTGAAGCAGGAGTTGAGAGGAACACAGAGGTAGAAGTGAGAAGAATCAGGTGCAGCAGCTGTTTGTGTAAATGTCTCTCCCAAAAGAATGTCTTTCAACACATAGTGCACATATGTTTCTCGTGTGTTACTGATAAATAAACTTTGGTGAGCTTTACACTACAGTAAATATGGACAAATGAACTGCTTCAGGCTATCATTAATCATTGTCCCCTTTAATGACCCTCTTTAGACCAAAACTTCTGAAGCACGGTGTAAGCTTTATGTTTAGACTGACGTTTTGGCACTTTGAGGTTTCCAAAGACAAACAAAGCATCCCATTTGCTAGAGTCAAGAGTTTACAGGAAATTCCTGTGGCTTCCAGTGCATCTAATTACCGTTACTAGGATTTTAAACACTCAAACTAAAGACAAAAGATGTCCCAAAGACTCCAGAGATTTGTTTCTGGAGTCTGGTGTAGATGCTCGGAAGGCTTTGAGCATTCTTTGGATTTCAGCTCACTGTCTTCCATCAGAATTAGAGTTATGATATGACAGCAGAACTGTTACCGCACTGCACTCCCTGAGGTTAGTTGCCAGGGCTGCAAAGGAAACAACTTGGCTGAGTGGAAAAAAATGCATATTTCTTTGTGCTCTAGGTTTGCAGCACATCATACCGAGGCTGTCTGGTGCTGAGAATCACTATATGTGATACTGTAACACTTTCAGCTGAATATGGGTTCAAGTACAAAAATGTTTCTCCAACTAATTCAGTCGAGATGAATAAGAAGGTGAGTGCAACAAAGAAAATGTAGTTGCAGGATGTACTCCCTCTGTAACCGCTTTCATGTCTCTAAGTTTTGGGGGGGGGAAGCCTGTAGTTGAGCTGAAGTTGATGCCAGATACTTCTACAGGACTTCAACCAAAGTCGTTACAAAGAAATGCTGTTCCTGCTTGCTATTTTGTAACCACTGTTCCAACAATGTTAATTAGCCAAAGTAGGTTGGTTTAGCTTCTAAAGCAAAAATGTTTTGAGAGACCAGTAAAGCATTTCTTTCCCTTTTTTTTCTACAGTGACTTAAATTGGAAGTGGCTTTAAAATGCCGTCTGGTCATACTTTTTTGGGTAGTTTGGTTTAATTTGTTATAATTTGGGAGGCTCACTACGACCTGAATGTTGAGTTAAAATCATTACAGCATGTTTCTGGTATTCCTCTGGCTTAGCTGTGGCGTTCCAATGATAAGTGAGATTGTATTCAGAGTAACTGTTGTCTAAAGGTGACTGGTTGTGCGTTTCCATTCAGGTTGCTTGTGTGCATCAACTGTACATACACTACCGTTCAAAAGTTTTCGGTCACTTAGAAATGCCCTTATTTCTAAAGAAAAGCATTTTTTCATTGAAGACATTAAATGAATGATAAATCCAGTGTAGACATTGTTAATGTGGTAAATGACTATTCTAGCTGGAAACGGCTGATTTTTAATGGAATATCTCCATAGGGGTACAGAGGAACATTTCCAGCAACCATCACTCCTGTGTTCTAATGCTACATTGTGTTAGCTAATGGTGTTGAAAGGCTCATTGATGATTAGAAAACCCTTGTGCAATTATGTTAGCACATGAATAAAAGTGAGTTTTCATGGAAAATATGAAATTGCCTGAGTGGCCCCAAAGTTTTGAATAGTGGTGTATGCAGTGCCTATAAAAAATAAAGTTTCCCCCGTTTATTTATTTTTGACAGTGAATAATTTTCAGCTTAATTTGGCCTTTTGGACAAGACAATATATTTTTTTTAAAAAGGTGTAAAAAAAGTCAAAAAAAATTCCTGCAAAGTAATGTCAGTTAAAAATATACACCATAAAATAAATGATTGCGTAAGTATTCACCCCATTTAAAACGATTCCCCTAATTTAACACAGACGCAGCCAACTAGTGAAATGCAGATCATTCAAGTGCAGTGAATGTGCTCCAGGTGACTGTAGTATAAAGACAGTTGTATCTGGAAGGTCTAGTCACTGGTGAATCAGTACTTCTGGATATAACTGCACCATGAAGAGAAAAGAATTTTCCAAGCAAATCCATGAAACATCTATTGAAAAGCACAAGTAAAAGGATGGATACAAGAAGACTTGAGCATCCCTTGGAGAACAGTAAAATACATCAATAACAAGAAAAATACTCAGAGAGCGCAGTACTCTTAGTTTTTTATAAATTCAGCATTTGTTTATTAGCTATTGATGATCAGAAATCATGGCAACATAGAATGTGGGCATTCAATATAGATGTATCCACAAACAAAATGACCTTGCACTGAGCACAGGTGTGTGTTATGCAAGTGTATGTTGTGTACGGATAATGAATCGCGTGACCTAAATATGTAGCGAGTGGTGGGAATTGATGGGACTCAGAAACACCCCCACGATTTAATCAATTGTTCCTTGTATGATTTACGATGCGCAAGTCCCTGTAAGTCCACAGTGGTGGATTTGTAGTAGAATCTCAATCATGTGATCGTCAGCAGGCAGCTGATACCATGTTTACTTGTTGTCATAGTTACAGTGACGTCGTGCTGCTATCTGGCAGTGACACAGAAATCTTTAACAAATCCGTGGATCCAGACTATAAGCTGCATCACTGCCAAAATCTAATCACTTGGTCCTTGTGTCATTTCTGACCTTCCTGAAAATTTCCAAATCGGTTTGTCTGTTTTAGAGTAATGTTGCACAGAGACGGAATAACAGACGGACAGACAAATGTATGCTGATCGTCACATAACTCCACCGCTTTCCTTGATGGAGTAACAAATGGAACAAATATGACACATACATAATCTTGACTGAGTGAAGAAAGAGACCAGTGAGGGAGGCCAAGACATCTATGACTCATCTGAAGGAGTTTTAAGCTTCACCTGCTGCAATATAGAAACTGTAAATACAACTTCTACCTGTTGTCCACCAGTCAAAGCTTTAAGGGAAGGTGACAAAGAGAAAGCCACTGTTGAAAAAAATTCTTTAGATTCACCAGGTGGCATGTTTGAGGCTGTGAAGCCAACTAGAAGAAGATATTTTTGAGCTTTCATCATAAACGTAGCATCCCCACCATGAAGTACGGTGGTGGCAGCATCATACAGGGGGTTGCTTCCCTGCAACCGGCCCTGGAAGGCTTGTAAAGGTGGACGGTAATATGAATGCAGTAGTATAGTATTAGGAAATCCTGGAAGACCAAATGATGCAGTCTGCATTAGAACCGCGAAAAACTGCGGTAGATTTAATTTCAAGCAACATAATGTCCTGAAGCACAGAGCCAGAGCTACACAGAAATGGTTTAAAGACACGTTGGGGCCCAGACCTCAATCCCACTGAGATCATGTGGCTGGACTTGAAAAGGGCTGTTCTCTCACGATCGCCATGCAACTTAATGGAGATTTAGTAGATTTTTTTTTATTAAAGAAAGGGGTAGAATTGCAGCGGATGGAAACTTATGCAATCACATATTTTATGTTTTTAATAATAGACATTACTTTGTTGTTTTCAATTTGACATAAAAGTGACATTTTTTGTAAATTGTGCTCAAAACAGCCAAAATAAATTGGTCACGATTTCAAGTTGAAAAGCATTTCAAGGGAAAAACCTCAAAGAGGGGTGAATACTTTTTATAGGCACTGAAGATGTGTGTTTTGGGGTTTGCTTCTGTGAGCACATGTCAGAGGTCATACTCATCAGTCATGGAGTCCATATGTGTTTGTGTTTACATGTGGGCTCAAGTTAGGGTTCACTGGGAAGTACATTCCCTACTGAGGTGAGAGTGACTATCCTCTATCAGACAGAGTAAATGTCATCAGCTTCCTGCCTTTTTTTTTTTTTTTTTTTTGGCAGGGAGCGGAAACATTGACAACAACAGCTCATATCCCTTGTTGACCTGACACCCTCTTGTCAGAAAGAGGGCGGCTGCTCAAAGCATCCACAGCTGCTTTGTGTGTGCATTCCATGTCCATGAAGATGTCCATCTGTTTGGGCAACTGTGAGTGTATGTTTGTTGTTTTTGAATGAATCCACAGAACTACTTTCTTTTTCAGAATGCCAAATGTGTGTTTCAGCTGCTGCTACATGTATACTGTGTTTAAGTGTGAGTGTGGGTTCGAGGGAGCTGATGAGCCCGGCAGTCTTCACAGAGAGCCAGAGTTGTGTTTCTCAGTATGCCATTACCGTGGAAGTGGATCTGATTTTGCCATGAGCAATGTCGTGAACCTCAAAGGCAAATTAACAATCATTGATCCAGTGTTACATTACTGCCTGTCTGCCTGATTGTTTCTGTTGTTTCCATTAGACTGATCATTTATAACAACCTGGTCTCATGAAATGTTGAGCGCAGCATCTTAAAATGTGAAAAACGAGCTGAATTTACAGAAAAGATTAACCGGAGGAAACGTTAATGGATTTTGGCATTTCCTAATTGGGAATATTGTAGCAAGACAAATCATTTTCATACAAAATCCTGAGAAATGGTGTGTAAAAAGTAGTCTCATTAAAAGCCGCCTTCTGATGAAAGAACATAAATCACCCAACTTTACTGAGGGTTAAAATCCAAGATCTCAAATGTTTTCTTCCCCCCAGCGCCTCGCTTCCAATAAGTAGCCCTGACAATCTGTCATTATACCAGTCAGTTTCAGTTACTACTGCTTGGCACAATTTGTGTGTGTGTTGGCAAGTATGTGGTCTCAGGAGAAACAAACGTGAGCAGTTTGAGGCTGAGTTGGTGTCATTCAGCATAAACCTTCATGCTGTGCCAAAGGTTGGAAGTGAAGAGGCTGATTTGTTTTACAGATGTAGAGACTTGTAGAGAGTGTGCGTGAGAACGGATTCAACTCTATTTGTGAGAATCGGTTTGAGTTTTAGAGCATTTGGAGTGAGGACATTTTGGCTGATCCTCACTTTCTCACACCCCTTCAAATGTATAAGGGCTAGGATTTGGTTTTAGGGTTGGAGGGAGAAGCATTTAGTCTGACTCACCAGATGTACACTTTGGGTATAATCCTGCCATTTTCTGCACATGGCTTTGCCCTCGTCTTCCAATATCTGCTTGCTACCATTGTCAAAATCCCATGTGCTGGGAAAAAACCAGCAACCTCCGAGCAGCTACATACATGCTGAAAATTTGACATTTTGCCACAGAATCAGATCGTGCTGTAAGGCAGGCCTGCTTGTTTTATAGGAGGGGAATCATTCATTTTAATGACAGATCTTGGCTCCTTGTGTGTAAATGTTTCATCAAAACAATTCCTCCTTCTCTGTTTTGTAGTGGCACCATCACTGCATCCTTGGATTAAGCACCATCCAGGATCTAAATGATGATGAGGTGGAGTCAGACCATTCTCCTGCGCTGAAAAAGTGCTGTGGAGATCTGTCTGGCTATTTGAGACTAGGCATTTAGTTGTGATAGTTAAGGTTAGGATAAGGTGAACGCATTATGTCCTCTCATAAACATCCATACAAACATGTGCATGAGTGTGTGTTTTCACCTTCTTCCTCTCCTCTATCTCTCTGAGTCTGTCTTTTTCCTGCTGCTCTCTCTCCAGTCGCCGACGGACCTGAAACACACATACATGCAAACGTACACAACATAAGCGGTGGAATGTTGGACTTAGCCTGACTTAGTGACTACTTACTGCTTACCCTCTCCTCCTTTCTGTCTCTCCAGTCGTCCTCCAAAGCTGCCGCTCCCTCTGTTGTTTCTTTTGTCGTGCTTTCTGACTTTCCCAGAAATGCATAGTCTTCCTCTTTACACAAACTCCGCATTGACTAGAACCAGAAAAGCAACTTATGTAAGTATCATTAAGAGATCAAGTCTTAAATAGTTATTTCCGCGCCAAGGCACGCAGCAGAGTTATGTGACGATTGGCGTTGGTCTGTCTGTCTGTCTGTCTGTCTGTCTGTCTGTCTGTCTGTCTGTCTGTCTGTCCGTCCGTTCGCAGCATTACTCAAAAACAGATGGATTTGGATGAAGTTTTCAGGGAAGGTCAGAAATCACACAAGGACCATGATGCAGCTTATAGTCTGGATCCACGGATTTGTTAAAGATTTCTGTATCATTATGAGATAGCGGCACGACGTCACTGTAACTATGACAACAAGTGAACACTACATCACCTTCCTGTTGACGATCACATGATTGTGATCCTACTACATATCAATCGCTGTGGACCTTTCAAGACTTATCTATTAGAAATGATACAAGGAACAATTGATTAAATTGTGGGGGTGTTTCTGAGTCCCATCAATTCCTGCCGCCCGCTACATATCTAGGTCACGTGATTTGGTATCCATACATAACGTACACATGCATAACACACGCCTGTGCTCAGCGCAAGGTCATTTTGTTTGTGGGTACATCTATATTAAATGGATACATGCAATATTTCCATGATTTCTGATCATTAATAACCAAAAAACAAATGCTGCATTTCTAAAAAAAAAAAAAAAAAAAAAATTCTGCATTTCTGATAATGCCATATGGGGGAATGAAAAACCAACTGCGCCCTCTGAGTGCTTCTCTAGTTTGAAATATGTCAGTGCTGAACAACAGAAGCAATGTCAGACGTGGTTTATAGACAAACAAGCAGCAAAACAATCTCTTGTCATCTTGTGTATGGATAATTGCACTATGAAGAAGGCAGTTTGCTGAAGAGCAGTAAATGTTACATTTATTGTATATGTGCCATTCAGTATCACATTTAACAACCTTTTTTTTTCCCCTTTTTAACCACACACTACACTTTGATAGACAGCTGTTGGCCCAGGCTACCTGCTGGAATGGAAAACATGACAGCTAGCAGCAATCATAACTCAAACCTAAAACTAATAAAATCTCTGCTGTGTCCCTGCCAAACAAGACAGTATTATGAATGTATGGGAGATGTATTGTATCAGTGGAATGTTCTGGATCATGGCAAAATCACTAATTTTAATATCTAAATATGCAAGCTAACAGCAAAGTTTATAGCTTGGGATACAGGACATTTCCCACTCAGTATTTTTGCAAGTTGTGCCAATAAGGACAGAAACTTTTCATGTTTGTCTCCTTCTAAGCTCATCCTTCTCTGCAAATACACTACCATTCAAAAGTTTGGGGTCACCCACACAATTTCATGTTTTCCATGAAAACTCACACTTTTATCCATGTGCTAACATAACTGCACAAGGGTTTTCTAATCATCAATGAGCCTTTCAACACCATTAGCTAACACAATGTAGCATTAGAACACAGGAGTGATGGTTGCTGGAAATGTTCCTCTGTACCTCTATGGAGATATTCCATTAAAAATCAACCGTTTCCAGCTACAATAGTCATTTACCACATTAACAATGTCTAGACTGGATTTCTGATTCATTTAATGTTATCTTCATTGAAAAAATGCTTTTCTTTCAAAAATAAGGGCATTTCTAAGCAACCCCAAACTTTTGAACGGTAGTGTATTTGGGTATAATTAAAGGAAAAACTCACCAGGGCTAGGGGGTCTGTGCTACCCTCCAAGGGCTGTCATAAGCCACTGAATGGTTTGTGTGGAAAAAACAGCATCAATCATGTGCTATGGTCGTGACAGTCACCAGATCTCATTCCATATAATACAGATTTAAAACGAATCCACTGTGGAACATGGTAGCTGTTTACTTCTGTTGATTCAGTGGCTTTTCTCAGAAAAGCGGTTTTGTTTCGCTGCATGATAATCAGCATGAATCATCCTCCGGGTTTATGTGTGATTGATAAATTAACCTGCAGAAGTGTTGCTTCAGTGGTTTTAGCTGCAGCCGTCTTGTCACCTTTACACTCCCTAACTCCAGCAGCATGTGACGTACCTTCGACATGGGAATTCCTTGAAAACGCTTCAGGTGAGTCATCTTAATCAAGAACAATTCTGCTCTGTTGCTCACAAAACACAGAAATACTAAAGTTATTAAGTGTCACTGGGGCATTTCCATCACAAATGCAGCAAATATTTGAGTAAGGAAAACTATACGGGATTTTGTAGCAAGTAAACATAAATGAGCACAAGTAAAAGCTAGTTAGTGACTCACCTGTTGATTTACACGAGCTGTGTCTTCTGCTTTTACACGCTCCTCAAAAGTTCACTGCTTTCTGATCGATACTTGTTACTTCACTGTAATTACTCTTAGTTTAACGTTTCATAATAACCACTGATGCGTCCTTCCCAGGCTAGAGTCCCAACAGAAAGACCTCGGTCAGAGTTATAGACGTTCTTGTATAGTGACAGCTCGCAGCTTACATGTTAGTCATTTCCACAGTACAGTGATAGAAGTGCCACTGTCGCACTAATAAAAAGTCAAGAAGCCAGAGGACTGTAATGGATAGATTTGATGCCGTTTAAAAAGTAGTGACACACCACTGTATCTTAATGGCACCACAAGGCCTGGCTTTTGTCTAGCCATAATAAAGTACTATCTACCTTCCTCCTTTAGATGTGGTTGTTGTTTAATCTGATCTGTTACAGTTTGACAGTTACTTATCTGCCAGATTGTTACTTGACTGGTCCGGTTTCATTTTTGGGGGTGGGGAAAACAAATCAACTATCACAATTTTATTTATTACCTTTGGAGCTGCTATTTTTTTCCCTACATTTTCTATTATTAGATTTTTTACTCAGGGTCGAGCTAAATGTTTTCTTCATTTCCAATCTGTGTGCAGATAAAAGTTAACAGGCGGCTGGCTGTAGCCTCATATTTCGCATGAAGATGTGAGTCAGTCTTTAAAAACAAGAGCAGGCAATGTTTTCAAAAAGCAGTTTTGGTAATGTTTGTTGAAAGTCTCTTTACAGCAATCAATAAATCAAGTGCTCTGATAATTCACTAAAACAATCTAATCTGTGGCCGTGGCAGGCATTTAAAAAGTCTGTCTAATCACTGCAGTCAGTCTGTATTAGATGACTGAACGATCTCCTGATAAACACCAGACTGTGTTCATTTCTGCTTTTTTTTTTTTCCCCATGTCAGTGCTCTTTGTGGTCTCCATCCTCCTCTAGTTTCATCAGTTTTCTGTGTACATGCGTCTGTGTGTATATTTGCCACCTGTCTGCCTTGTAGGAGGCTGTGAACAGGTGGTATTTATCTTCTCTTATATAGGTCTATATTGACTTTAAACGTGACATTTTTTGCAAACGTAGCCTGTTCATGTGTTTTTAAACATGAGTAAGTTGTAATGCACTATCCTGCATGTGATTCTCCTGGATTAGTCCTCCAGCTGTTCTCAGGTGTAGAACATCAACGTATTTTGGAGGAATGTTTCTTTTTTAAGTTGTGTGCTTTCAAAATCTCGATTCTTGTTGCTGGTTTTTATGATCCTGCATACTCTAGCTATAACGTTAAGAAAACATAGTCAAGAAGCGTACTTGCAAGTGTATGTCTTGTTAAAGTGAGCAATGATAAAGATTTATTGACTCTTTCTAAGATGTAGCACAAAGCAGTGATCTTTTCATACAGTAAACAACGACACTAGTCAAATGAAGATGTATTAATGAGGCTGATCTACTCGACTTTGTAACGATGCAGCTTCATTTTTATTTATAGCCAAGTTTCTGCTGCTGTTTCCCCCTCTGTGATTAATGAAGTTCATTATGTCGTCTTACCTCATTTAATAGTACTTTCAGCAGGCTGCTAATAAAGAGTCTGACAGCTACATCAGCTATTGGTGTGATGGATAAACAGTAGAGATGCTCTCACTGTCTCCACTGAACTCACTTTATCACTGTGTCGCTACATTGCTGCTGCATCAGATCAGATTAGATCAGCAGACCAGACCAAGAGAGTCACAACAGCATGAACCTTCAGACTGTGCTGACAGTTTCCTTTGTATTTATCACAGCATAGTCATTCTAACAAACAGACCTAATCAATTTGACTGGATTCTCATACGAAAAAAAATAGCAATAGAACAAAACACACTGAAAATGCACCACAGCAGCAGAAACTACAATACAAATATTCTGCCTAAAATGAATCCCAACAAAAAAAAAACTTAACACAACCTGTTTCCACGGTTTAAATAAATGTATGAAAAATTGTTAATTAAAATGAATATGAAGATATATGTAATTTAGGTGACTTGATATTCATATCTCATTAATTTGTGTGCAGTACAGTGGCATTATCTTCCTTACTGTATAGTGCTTATACAGCTTGCTCTCTTATGACACACAGTTATACACAATTAACATATTTAGTTTGATAAATCATAATTAAAGGATCAATCTTCCATGTTGTCATTCTACAAAACTTGTATCTATGACTACTTAAAAAAAAAAAATCAAATGTTAGTACAGACAAATGGCCATTTCTGCATGTTGACATTTTTATTCCGTAAAGGAACGCGGCAGAGTTGTATGATGATCGGTGTACATTTGTCCGTCTGTCTGTTAGCAACATTACTCAAAAATTGACTAAGGGATTTGGATGAAATTTTCAGGGAAGGTCAGAAATGACACAAGGACCAAGTGATTAGATTTTGGCAGTGATGCAGCTTATAGTCTGGATCCATGGATTTGTTAAAGATTTCTGTATCATTGTGAGATAGCGGCACAGCATCACTGTAACTATGACAACAAGTGAACACTATGTCAGATGCCTGCTGATGATCACATGATTGTGATCCTTCTACAAATCCACCACTGCAGACTTATTGGGACTTATCCGTCAGAAATGATACAACTACTAAGCAGTCTTACCAGGGTACTGCCTTCTCTGAGTGCTTTTCTTGTATAACTTTGTATAAGTTTGTGTCTTTCAGTTTCAGGTTTAAGGTTTGAAAAACAGTGCATACAACACACATTTTCTGTGGACCACGAGGAGGCTGTTTCTCATTTATTACGACATTAACAACTACCGGCAACCTACTGAGACAAAACCCAAAAATGTGTTAGTTCATGTGCCAGCATGTTCCTGAGAATCACCTCCAGAGCTGAGGCAGTACTGAGGTTAATCACCAGTGTTGTTGTTCTTGGGCTGAAGTGAGAGCAGATTGTAAAAAGCAATTTGCAGTTTTAAGTTTGAGCGTGTGTGTGGGAGGCCACTTTATTTACAGCAGTATTTATTTGTTTTTGAAGGAGGAACAGCTTCATTCTGTCACTTGACTCGACTTTTACACTTCCGGTGTAAAAGGGTTTGCGAATATCTGTTGCACAGCTGTGCCTGACATTTAGCAGGTCAGTGTGTGTCTTTAGGTGGCTCGCTCTGGTAGATACATTTCATTGGTTTCAACTTAATTAAGTCAGAGATAAGAATGCCTTATTTCACTCTTTTCAAACTAGTGTTTTGTCCCCACCTGTGGAGACTAGAAGTTTCTCGTTGTACAGCTGCCTAATAGCATTCAATGCATGTCTAGTGTTTAGGGAATAATGGTAAATTGTAGTGTCTGGAAATTTTTTGCAAGCATTCTATATTCCATCCATTATCTATACACTGCTTAATCCACAGGGTGCTGGAATCTATCCCAGCTGACTTAGGGTGAAGGCAGGGGACACTCTGGACAGGTCACCAGTCTATCACAGGACTACATATAGAGACAAACAATCACACTCACATTCACACCTATGGAAAATTTAGAGTCACCATTTAACCTAAGCTTGTTTTTGGACTGTGGGAGGAAGCTGGAGAACGTGGAGAAAACCCACACATGCACAGGGAGAACATGCAAATTTCATGCAGAAAGATCCTGGGAAGGCTGGGACACAAACCGGGGATCTTCTCGCTTCAAGGTGAAAGCACTAATGACCAAGCCACTGTGCAGCCCAGCATTCTAAATTTAAAAATTTAAAAATTTAAAAATGTAAAAAGTTCAAGAAACTCGTCTTTTGCCACATGACGTGTGTGGCCAAGACTGCAGCTTCCTCCCCGCAGCATTTTAACTCCAAGCAGTGGCAAAATGAAGCAGTGAGGAATCACAAATGACAGTGAAATTTACCACTTCTCATAATATAGACAAAGAAGAGCTACTTTCTTTTTACTAACTTTAAGTCTCAGATCATTCTAATAAAAAGAGCTTCAGTAAAAATCAACTGGACTTCTCTTTAAGGTTCTTCAAGACATTTCACCTTCATCCAAGAGGCTTCATGAGTTCTAACTGACTAATGAATATGTAGTCAGAACTGAAGACGCCTTTTGGATCTGAGGTGAAACATCTTCAAGAATCTTAAAGAGAAGTCCAGCTGATTTTTACTGATGCTCCTACAATCACCATGACCTGGACGACTGAGAATCTACATAGACATATTCTAATAAAAGGTAGAAAACATTTATCTGCATCTTTGTCCCTGATTACAATCATTTACATACTGTGTTCAGAATTACCAATGCGTAAGGGAAGAGACAATAGAAAGTAGTGCTTAAATTCTATTATTCAGTGCCACGAACTGGGATCAATTTTCCTGATCGTAGCTGCAAGATGTGATCAAAAAGTTACAAGACTGTTTCTGTGTGAGATGAATGGCGAATGGCTTTGAGGCGTGTGCAACAAGTGTGCAGTAATGCTCATGTGACGTTTGGCATTGTGCGGTCAACAGTGAGACCTGTGTTACGCACATTTTTGTGACTTGCAGAAGCAGAATGGATCAAACTCTGTAATTAACAGCACTGGTGATGAGGGTTGGGTCTGTGGCTACAACTCATAAACCAAACAGCAGTGACCAGAGAAGGCGCATCAGGTCAGGAGTGGACCAAAACCCTGCTTGTCATTTTCTGCCACAATCAGAGGACTGTGCACCAGGAATTCATCCCACAGAGTCAGACTGCCAATGTCGAGTTCTGCTGTAATGCCCTGAGTCATCTAAAGGAGAACACGTGGCATGAACAACATGAACTGTGGTGTGAAGCATGTATACTACTGTTCAAGTTTGGGACCACCCAGACAGTTTCATGTTTTCCATGAAAACTCACACTTTTATTCATGTGCTAACAAAATTGCACAAGCGTTTTCTAATCATCAATTAGCCTTTCACCACCATTAGCTAACACAATGTAGCATTAGAACACAGGAGTGATGGTTGCTGGAAATGTTCCTCTGTACCTCTATGGAGATATTCCATTAAAAATCAGCTGTTTCCAGCTAGAATAGTCATTTACCACATTAACAATGTCTAGACTGGATTTATCATTCATTTAATGTTACCTTCATTGAAAAAGAACAGTTTTTCTTTCAAAAATAAGGACATTTCTATGTGACCTCGAACTTCTGAACAATAGTTTAGATGCTTCATCATGACAATACATCTGCTCACACCACAATGAAAATATGTGTATTTTGGTAATCATCGCTCCTCATCTGCCCTGCTTGCTAGACTCGGCTCCCTGCACCTACATCCTCTTCTCTACCATGAAGTTCAGTGCATGTGCTTATGGTGCTTGATGCACTTGCAGATCAGGACTTTCATGGAGTGTTTCAAAAATGGCAGAAGCACTGGAAGTAGTTTGTTGCTGCACAATGCCACTAATTAAAAAGGAGCACAGCCAAATTTCAATCAGTCGCAGATCTTTTTGAGCAAACCTCATATAACTAGAGGTTTTTATAGGTTGTTAACCTCACAACAAAGTCGTTCTATAAAAAAAAAAATCACAGAACTCCGGTGTGCCGGGAAACCAGTAATCTCCCCTTTAGTATGTGTGCATGCATGCTGATGTGTGAGTCTTACAAACAGGCTGTCAAAATTACAGCCATGCAGTGACATTTAAAACATGGTGAAAACATTAAGGTAGTAAATCAGAAGTGTAATTATTCTGTATTAGTATGACATTCAAACATGCAATATGAAATATACAAAATGGATCATTAAGTAGAAATATGAAAACAGTTTCCAAAACCTTTCTATGCTCATTAAGTTTGATCCATCCAACAGCAGGGTGCAATAAAGAGGAATCAACACAATGAGGAAGTTTATGAATATTTCTTACAAAGATGTAAAACTAGCTTGAAGTTTAATACCACAAGGAGCAGTTATGGCTTCCACATGTGCAAAAACACAGACAGGAATTTACACACTCACACATGTTGGTCTGCTATCCCATAACACCACCTCCGTACATTCATCATCTTTAGAATGAGCAACAAGCTGTAACCTTTGGTCCCTGGCTGTCACTACTTCCCTGGTATCACTATTCTTTCTGACTTATAAGTACATAAATACAGCTTCAGCCTTCAAATACTTCCTCCAGTGAGGTAGAGTAAATGTGCCATATGTAGCAATCCTTCAGCAACCCATGAACATTTATCACACACACTATTTTAAATTTGAAGTGGTTCATTTGAGGTTGTGGAACTTGTTTGAAATGATTAATGAACGTTTTTTTTGTGTGTGTTCCATCTAATTCCAGACTCACCACTAATACTTCTCATTGCACAGAATCCGGTATTAAGCTCCATATATGGCCTCTCTATTTAGTAATTGTCATCACTACCCCCTCGGACTCATTCATGCCACTGTAATCCATTTTTAATAACACAACTGTTCACATGGTCTTATTTGGGCATGTGGGACAAAATGCACAGAACAGCAGTACTTCTGTTTTGGCCTCGTCACTAACTTGCTGCTGCACATCCGTTCCACAAAATCAATGAATTCATTTACTTACTTGCGATACACATTTGAGCACAACAGTGTGAGGAGATGAGAACCCTCATAAGATCGGTTGTGTATTTTAAAACGGAAGTTACTTTAGCTCCAACTTAGAAAGTCCCACTGGGCTTCTGCTTCTAGTTCCCATCCATCCTTATTTGACCATCAGTGTTTACAGTAGCAGCAGCAGGCTGATCAAGGTATCCAGATGTCCTTTACTCAGTCACATCTCACTGGGGGATCCTAAAACATTTGAGACTGCAATCCCAGGAAACATGACAGTCAACTGTTTCAGCAGACAAGTGTTTCCATTCAACTGATGAATCCCTCTAGGATAGTAATGATAAGTTGTGTCCGCTGGGTGGAAAGGAGGAACATTAGGCGACTTTTTAGGAGGTCAGGGTGCACAAATGGATTGACAAAATATCAAACTTGTGCAATTCCATTTTCAAAGCTGACAATAGCCATGTTTCCATTTAACTGTCAAGCAAATGTGAAGCAAACTTTTGAATGATCATGATTTTAAAAAAAAAATACAGAAAAAGCGAATGAGGCTTGTTTCCATTAACTGATTTAGAGACAAAAACAAGGCTGCACAGTGTCATCAAAAGGTGGGTTGTCGGCTACATTACACATGGCTGTAATAAATCAAGTAGAAGAAGAAACAAAAACTGTTTTAATCAACATTTTCTTGTTTTATACTTTAAAACGCTCATAAAAATGTTTTATGGAAACATGGCTAATGAGTGTTGCATAACCTTTACCAATGAATTCCAACTAAATCCTTAACCATTATATTGTCAGCATAAAATGTATTTATTTTGTTGTTGAGTGATTTGTAACATTTTTTTGGAATGCACAGATTCTGCTCCTGTGGGCTGTTTTTCCATGATCTCATATTCTTTCAGACATTACCCAAAGCTCATCACTGGAGCTGAGTGTTGGAGTTTAGATTGACAGGTAAACTGGGAGCTTAACCTTAAGGCTCAACTCCCTCCTCACCACAGCAGTCGAGTAAAACACCCACATTCCTCCAGACGGAGAATTAATCAATCTGTCCAACTCCTGAACACCCCCCCGAGATGTTTGAACTCCTTCACTTCAGGGAGCAATTCTAGGTTTAATCCATTAAATTCCAGTTTATACTTGACAATTTGGTTCACATGATAGGGGTATCATGTACTGATGCACTTGGAAAGAAGGGCAGTAAGAGGAAGGCGGCTTTGCTGAATGACTCAATATGAAGAAGAAGAGCAATCAGTGACTTGTAGGCACTAGAAGGTAGGGCTAAATAAAATGAACATTTTAGATACCATAAAATTTGCTTACTCTAAACCCAAATCCCACAAGTTCCCCAAACTTTCCAAGACTTACACAGAATTTAGAGTTCAGTCAGTTCCTCTGTGATGTCCAAGCACAGCTGCAGATAAACACTGACAGCAGTGCAGAGGTCAACTGAAGTGACCTGTGAGCAAAGTGCAGCACAGCTGTAGCATATTGCGTGTGCCATCATATTGTTTCTTTATTCCAAAGATCCTGTTCGTTGACTGAAATCAGATGTGAGAAGGTTGGTGACCTGCAGTGACTCTCATCAAAAGCTCTTGTCATGAAGGATCTTAACGTACCTTGTGTCTTAATGCCTGATCCCCGTGTCACTAAGTCGAGATCAGCAAGAGGCTTAACTTCCCCTCGGAGTCCATTGTCCGGCATGGCTCCAGGCATCAGGGGGCTCAGTTTCACCCATGAGATGCTCATTGTGGTGCGAGTGCATGTATGTGTCTGGGTGTGAAAGTCCACTGATGGGACTGGAGAGGTCTGGAACTTCCCTCTTTACCTTCTCACAGTATGTGCATCAATGTGTGCATACGTGTGTGTTTGTGGGTGGAGATCTTGTTATGTTATCCCATTCGGAGTAGTGTTGATGCAATGTTTGGACAATCCCCTGACCTCAATCTCTCTTCGGGCAGGATGTGCATGTGAGTGATTCTGTTTCTAGGCTGGATACACAAGGCTGTGCTGAACATCAGCCCAATCCCAGTAGAAATACTGTCTTTGCCCTGTACACGCATGTGTGCAGGCCTATTTTTCTGCTGAAGACATTCCATTACATTGGGAGACTAATATTTAGCCCTCAAGGGTTGCTTATCCCTGCACAGACTAAATGTTCAAATATTCACCTTCATCTTATTCTATGTCGTGAAACACAAGACCGAACACACCTGAACATGTCTAATTTGTTTGCCAGCTAACTAGTTTCTTCATGTTATGATGGGTATGGCATATCAGACAGTTTTAGGAAGAATACCTCTGGCCATGAAAAACCCACTACAGTTTAGGGAAATGCAATTTGGTTTGTAATGCTTGCAACATTAGGAACACACACAAAGTTGTATTTCAGCACAGTAGTGGTTTGGACTTAATACTAGCATCATTGCCATCTCATTGGCAATGCTAACATGCTGATGTTTGCCAGGTTAAAATCCTGACATGTTCATCATCTCAGTTGATTATCCTGGCATTCTAAAATTATCTAATTAGCTGGGGTAAATAGGAATGTCATTGGTTTTGCACACGTTTTCATAAACAAAAACAATAACGTCCTAAAGTCCTAATAGCAGACAACTTTTCAACTCTCCCTCTCCTAGAGCTTCCAAGTGTTTTTACTGTTGGTGCAACGGTTGTGAAAAGAAGTCAGATTGCATAGAAGAGAAAATGACCCTTCCTCTAAATCTGTTACCTCAGTAAACATTTTCCTTTTTTTGTCTTAATCACTGTAGTTCAGAATCTCCTTTAATACAGCATAATGTTCATTTTGTATATTCTGATCCAATTTAGAGGAAAACATATAATCAAGCAGGGCATTTTACAGGGCAGAACTTCCTCATGATTGACTGGCTGGTATAGTTAGATACATTCTTCACTCTTCAGGTCTGGTTTGAAAAGACCAAGATGGCAGTGGTCAAATTTCATGTTTAAGGTTTCAGCTCTTTGTTTCTATTGCAATGTAGATCCAACAGTTTCTACGATGTCCAAGCTCTGGAGTAGGTAGTTTATATACCTTATCAAAGCCCTGAAAGAGGTTCTACAGGGACAGCTCCTGCAGTCAAAACCTGCACAAAGGCTCCTCTCCAATGGCCTGCAAGTTCCTGGTGTGGAACACAACCTAATGTGTTTTATGAACAATCCAGAGTTACAGGCAATCTGAATTCATCATGTATTTCTAGTAGCAGCGATACTGTGATGACTTGCCAAGACTATCACAGGAGCAGTTCCCCACTGAAGAGTGGAAGGGTTTCCTAATCGTTGACTTTTGACAAACAGGCATCAGTGACAGAAACAGTTGTCTATTGATGTTCATCCGCCAATACTATCATCATTCCTGCTTCCCGAATGGATCTTCGCACAACCCTGTGCAGGTGGCAGGCGAGTGCTATGCCTTTCCAATGGGCAACCCGCGATTTGGTCCAGGACTGCTTTTTGCAGCTAAGTACTGTTATGGAAACCTGATACTATTAGAAGGACTAGCACTCCTTCCATTAAGGAAGGTGCTAGAAGAAGACACTAGTCTGGAAGGCAAAGAACTTTTGACTGCAATGCTGGACAGAGGAAGCAAGAGGAAGAACTTTATTAATGTCACCGATTCTGTCACATGCAACTGACTTGACTTGACTAGAGTTACAGGGACTAACATTTTGTTGCTGTGATGTAGCTTGATTGTTGAACATATATATATTTCCACTCTGTGCATGGAAGAGAATAAGTATACATTTAAGCCCAGTTTTTTGGTAGCCAGACACTGTGATTAATGACACCGTTACTGTGTGAACTACAGTAAAATTAATGATTTTTTGTGGTGATCCATCTCTTACTTAGGAAGATAAACATGAAGTTTTATGACCAAAACTGGGGCACTCAAGTTGTGTGAGAATCTGATGAGGTATTATTTAGAGTTCCTAGGATATGGCTGCTCTTGAACGGGGACTAAAATAACATTATGTCAGAGAGTTATGGGAATGTGAGTGCTGTTGAGAAGACCTCCATCTCTTCATCTTCGCCTGTCTTTTGTGAGGGTGTGATGTGACATGAGAAAAAGACCAGTCATGTAGAACTTGTAAAAACATCTCAAGATTTTTATGGTTTTGCAAATTTGAGTCTTGAGCTGCAAAGATTTTAAAATAACAAGCACACAAAGTGCTGGTACCACAGAGGCTAAAAAATATCATAACACCTTTCATAAAAATGGAAGAAAAAACCCTTAAAAACACTATAAAAATAATTTACAGTGTGTAATGTCATTTTTCGAGGAAATCTGAGATGCTAGATGAATCAGTGCTCTCTTTTTTTAAGATATTATTATAACAAGACTAATAACCATTGAATTTCCTGTGTAGTATAAAGTAGCAGCTATTACGGAAGTGCCCTTGAGGTATTACCCTGCATTTATCCTGCATTAATCCCGTCAAACAGTGAGTCATACATTCAGTTTGGTCTTTGGTGCTATACTCAGGCTTTTTGCAAATTTCTGATTTAGAAATTACATTTAAAAGCATTCTTTTTGCATTCCTTTGCTTAGGAAACTTCACTACGCGACTTAATATGTATTAATCATATTTATCTTTAGTGCAGGTGACTAAGAGGCTGATTTGCATTTACTTCCATTTATGCAAATCATTAAAAACGTCTTGCACCACAACATCCAACCACACGTGACTATACATTTTTCCCTTTGTGATGAAATATGCTGATGATACAGCTTCACTTTTCTTTCAAAGTGGGCAGTATTTTTTTGGCATCCTGGCTTACAAAATCCATACCTCTTTGATTTCATTCTTTCTAGCCTGTGATGTACGGTTTTAACCATTTCAGGGCATTTTACTGATTAGATGAAACAAAAAATAGTTGCAAATTCCATTGGGCCAGCAGGATGTGGTGGTGCTATGGTCTGAATGGAGGACTTTCACTCTGGTGGTTTGAGTTTGAATCCAGGGTGAAACCATGAATTAATATAGACTTTTAGCTTGAGGCATGCACTCACGTGGTGGTAGAGGCTTAGAATACTGCAGTTCCTCAAATGGCCACTTGAGCCTACACCCAAAAATAAGTCAATCCTCATAGACCCTCATGGTAAAATGTCCAACTTTACAACAGAAATGAAACGCGTTTACAGCCTAGAACGGAAAACAGTTATGGTCTCTATAGCTAATTTCCCTGTTCATGAACAGTGTACAGGGTGTAGATTTTTATATAACTGACCTGTTTAGGTTGTATTAGCACTTAAAGTTATGCAGAATTAAGGGTATGCCAGCTATCGGTGACATGACAGGTGCTGTTTTATGACAATCCAAGGCTCAGCGATGTATGCATGTCTCACCTACGTTCCACCTCTTAGAGTTAAGAGGAGTCAAGATGGTGACACCCAAAGCCAAAACACTGAGCTTCAAAACTACTGTTTAGCAAACCTATGAGTGATGTCACAGAGAGTCCGTCCATCTTTATATACAGTCTGTGCACCAAACTGAAAAACATGTCTTGTGCAAAGACTTCTTCTTTATCTCATCATTAAAGGACGGAATGTCTGATGTCTTTCTAATCTTCGTTTTTCAAGTCAATCATACATCTGATCTACTTGAACAGTCCTCAAAATGTGGGTCAAAGTTGTTTTCTGTTATTCTTTCCCAACAGTTTCCCCAGTGGGCTTTTGGCTGCTTGTCTTGTATAACATCAAAAGAACTGCTCACCAACAAAATGTAGTTTTAAATCATCAGTCATGTGTTTCTATTTGTTTCCTCTATATCCTTTATTTTAACATTCAATAAAGCAAATTACAGCAATATCAGAATTGGCAAATTTTTCATTATTTCCTTATGTCCAAAAATACACTATTATTTATGCACATTTTGAAATATTTTTTCTCTTTCAGCGCATGAAAATGTACATATTTAAAATAGAACATTTTCAGATGATTAGTGGCATGCATTAAAAACTTGGAAATGCATCATACAAAGTTTAAAAAATAGTAGTTGATTTCTAAGCAAATTAATTATTTTGGAGCTGATTCTTACAAAACGTTTGATATATTTCGTAAAACCAGTCTAACACAGACACTGGGAACTAATATTCATGCTGAGGAGTTTTACCCTGGAAATATGCATGTTTACATTCAGTTTTTTTTTTTTTCAATTGGCATTCCTTGTCTGTTGTTATTATCTCTTCTGTAGAGTTCATATTATTGGATTTAATCAATGATTTTCTAAACTTCTGCCAGGTATACACACACTCAATCAGACATGGGTCACTGTACATAATCAAATGCAGATTCAATCCCTTTATCCCTGTCGAATGCAGCTGTATAAACTGAGCCCACCTTGAGCACACAATCTGAGAAAACAAAGATGTACAATCTGTATGCTCAGAGGATTTCAAACCATAATACGACCCAGGATGTTCATTTATTAACACTTACACAGATACTGATGGGTGTGAATCAGCAGCCAGTGGACTACACAAACAGACAAACACCAGGTTGTTTAACAACGGACACAACACAGACAAAAATCCCTCAACCAGAAAATAAAGAGAAACTTGTTGAAGGAACTGTATTCTCAGGATGTCTAAATAGCTTGTGGGAGGTAAGGGAGGGGTGAAGAGGGGAACTCACAAAGACTCTTTTCATTTTTAATTTTGGCACATTGCTCTGATTGTGATGGTCTCTGTCGACACTGAAGTCTAATCCAATGGCATGACTGATCACAGATTTTCAGGAGCAAACAAGTGTTGCAGTTAGTGTTCTGCTTCAGGATGGAGTGAAATGTGAGAAATTTAAACTGTGATGAACTTGGTGAACTACAGCGTCTGATAGTCATTAGACTGAGAACTGTGCATGGATGATTAAAAGTTCACTGAATGTGTTCTTCAAAGGTATCTTTGATTTTTTTTTTTTATTTAGCAGTTCTTTAACCAGGTTAGTCCCACTGAGATCAGAGATCTCCTTTACAAGGGAGACCTGGCCAAGAGGGCAGCAGCATAGTCACATTAAAAACAATAAACGGCAGATAAAGTTAACAACACTAGAACTTACTCACATATAACACTTGCACACAGACAAGTAGACTGTAATGATTTCACCAGAACTTTAAACTCATCCAGTGTAACAAAGGCTTGAAGATTGTGGTTTATTTACTAAATGCTTTCTTGCACACACGTATTTACACACACACACACACACACACACACACACACACACACACACACACACACACACACACACACACACACACACACACGTATAGATCCAGTGGGTGGTCAATGCTGCATTTAACTCCAGATGTTCACACTGCAGGCTGAGCAACCCCACACCTCAGGAAATTCTACCTGCCAATCATCTCGCTGAACAGCACATTCTCATTTCCTCTATTTCCTCTTTTCTTAGCCCCTGATGTGTGCATGTGCCCCAACATGCGCTCGCCCTCTGCCATGTACACAGGCCTCCCATTGTCACTCAATTAAGCGTCTCCATGTGGGGCGGCTTCTCTCAACCACTGCCAGTGTCAATACTGAATGTACTGTAGCTTAAAAATCCCTTAAGACTTTGAGCTTTGATCAAGCTTTTGGCAACGCCTCTGTTTTTCTTTTGCCTTCCGATGTCAAAGACAGCTAGTGTTGACTCTATGCGACATGCTGGCAGACAGGAAAGCACTTTATATGTAAAGTACCACATACACTCCAGCTCCAGAAGCAAGGTTCTGCTTTAGCTGGATGCTGTCAGTACTAAATGTGGTAGATCCAGCATTCTAGGTCTTTAATGCCTTTCTATGTTGACAATTAGAAATAGGCCAAAACTGTATGACCCTTTTTATCACAGTAGAAAGTCAGTAAGTGACAAGAGTGTAGAAAAGTTGCAGTAAATGTAACTGTAAATCTTTTGCTGTTCAACTTTCTTATTTACATTGTGTCCCTGACTTTAAAGTGTTACGTTAATTGTTTGAAGCCATGAAACAACCTTAACCTAAAGGTAATTTATGTTGTCTGATTTCCCGCACATTATGTGACTTATCGCACCATTATTAAACATTTGAGGAGCAGCTCACGTTTAAAATTTAATGCAGATCATATCTATTTTAGGCAATACTGCGAGTCGACCTCACTGAGGACCATATTAGGACTTGTATGTTGAAATGCTGGGAGTTTAAAAACATGGTGTTGGTGGATCTTTCAAAGCCGTTTTGTGGAATGTCTGATGTTGAATGAAGCACTTGCTCTGGGTACGACCTGGGCCTCTAAAGTACCATTTAATCCTCGGAAAGTCAGGGCTTTTCGCATGAAACTGTAATATATGGTCGACAGGGCTCCCACACACTGTGGAAATCCTCAAGCTTTTGTAGGTTTGAGAACTATGAGATGTTGCAAGTGGCTGAAAATTAACAGATTGTTTTTAAAAAATATTTTAAAGACTGAAATTCATAAATTCAAAAGCCAACATATCTTAACTGTGGCTGGGTTATCCTGCAATGCAGAAGAAAAAAATAGCTTTAAGCTCATACAGAGCCTTAATGGTAATAAGAATTTATTTAGGAATATATACCACATATTCTTTGACACAGGGCTCTAAAAGCAATATAATTATCCAGGGTCAGACTAAGGCCATTGTGTTTTGATTGATATTGAGCTTAAGACCTGTGCACTCTCACGGAGTACAGTTTGGTAGGTAAAAGTTCAAGTTGGATGTTGATGTAAGAAAGACATCATCATCATGTGGTGTTTTAGTCACTGGCTAAAACACCACGCTGAGTCCTGGATATTTATTACGGAAATCAATTAATAAGTTGCCACAAACCATCTAGTGGTGGAAGACATTCAGTTACATTTTATCAAACCTTTGTTTTGTGAGATACACTACCGTTCAAAAGTTTGGGGTCACCTACACGATTTCATGTTTTCCATGAAAACTCATACTTTTATTCATGTGCTAACATAACTGCACAAGGGTTTTCTAATCATCAGTTAGCCTTTCAACACCATTAGCTAACACAATGTAGCATTAGAACACAGGAGTGATGGTTGCTGGAAATGTTCCTCTGTACTCCTATGTAGATATTCCATTAAAAATCAGCTGTTTCCAGCTAGAATAGTCATTTACCACATTAACAAGGTCTACACTGGATTTATCATTCATTTAATGTTATCTTCATTGAAAAAAATGCTTTTCTTTCAAAAATAAGGATATTTCTAAGTGACACCAAACTTTTGAACGGTAGTCTAAATGTGGAATAGACCTCAAAGAATTATTTAAATGGAAACATCTCTGAGGTTTAGGGAGGAAAACTCTCTGTGGAGAATATAGTGGAAAAAAATTAGAAAGTAGAAGCAGAATATGCAGGTTTCCACTCAAAGTACACTAAAATAGATCGTAAGTACACTAATTGAGTAAACTAACCTGGGTACTTCTCTGGATTGATAAAGTCATTTACCCATCTAAGCATAAAAAATGTTGTGTACTGCCTTAGTAGAGGGCCTCTGAGGCCAATTTGCAAGTGTCACTGATTTAATAAAATTCCCCAAATTAGAGAGCCATCTGTCCCTGTGCAGCTCGGTTGCTTTATAAAGCTTGTGCCCTGTAAAGGATGTTATCAGCTCATGAGTCTGTAGTACACTCTCCTGTGATATTTAAACTCATAGCCAGTTTTATTTAGAATTAGATGTAATAGATTAAATAGAATCCCTCTGTATGCTTACTGTGTTGGTGGTTGTGCACACAGTTTTTACATGATCCTGATGAAAATATTTTGGTTCTTCCAGACCAATCTTCTGCGCAAATTGTCTGATGTTTTAAATAATATAAGCATTTCAGTCTTCACTCCAGTGCACCAAATCCACTAGTCTTTCTTGTGTTTATGTAATATTTGTCAGTAGAAAGTTTACACCCTTTAAATTTATATCCTTAAAAATTTCATTGTGATACTTTTTATAAGTTATACTTGATAGAGTACGAATGTCTTATGCAGTCCTTACAGGACCTAACAGCTGGTTACTGTTGTTTGCTATTATCGTGTTTTTGTTAGACTTTCATTTTTGTGATGATATACCCTAACATTTGCACTTCACTTGTAACAGTAACAACAGCAATGAAGGCAGCATGAAAAAGTGTGCTTTCTGGACTACACGCTGCTGGCAAACAGAAATTCCGCTCAAATCTTCCTGAAATCTTTGAGATATCTCGAGATCAAACACAAGTATGAGTGAAACAAAACTTCCTTTGAACGTGGTTGGCAGACGTTTTCAAAGTTGAAGTTTGTTGGCTTGGAGGCAGTTTCCTACTATTTAGACCTAATCAGTGGGCTCTGGTTAGACATGCAGTAACAATAATGAGCTTGATTGACAGTTGCCAAGTCTTGTCAACTCGTCTTATCCTTGTTGTGATCCTGCCATCTGCAACCACTTGCGTGACATGTGACCTTCTCAGCAGGCTCTAGGCCTATATGAAAACCCCCAAATAGCTTTCAGTGCCCTAGTTTAAAATAGAGATCTCATGCAGTCCATCGCTGGATTCAGAATACCTCTTCTCACAAATCTCCTGCACCCAACCAGCCAATTCACACACACATACAGACAAAGGTATCAATGCAGGATTGAGAGTAACAACATCTTGGATATCGGCAAGCCCTCTTTACACCCATGTCTTACAAGCTGGTCTTGTCCAGCACTGAAAGGGGTATAATCCACCACATTTTCTTGCTTGTCAAGCATGCAAAAGGGATATAAGTTAAGACCCTAACAAGCAGTTGTATTACCTCCAGGCACTTTGGAAAAAAATGAATTAAAGCATGGAATTTACTGGCAATACATCTGTTCTTTTTGAGTCCTGGGATCATATCTGGCATGGTAGGGAAGAAATGCTAAAAAAACAAAAAATAAAAAAAACTGTTATATTTGTAGGGGTAGAAAACCATCGTCCATGATGTTTACCCTTGACCTATCTGTGGATCAGCTCCTGCTTTTTGAAAGGGATATTCCTTCAGCAGTGGTTTAGCCTTTGCTAATCTTAGATTCACTTTTTCCATTTCCTCCTACTAATACTCATGCAAAAATGCAGCCCTGCTTAGTTCTTTCAGTAAATTATATCACTTTTTTGATGGGTCACCATTGATTAGCATCACCAAAGAGTGTGAATGTAATTAGTTAGAAGAAACACAAACAAGTAGAATAATAATGAGTTGCAGCCAGACCATTCTACGGAGCACTGTGAATGGTCTGGCAGTGCAAGATGAGTAATGTTTGGACTTTTGACAGTGGCTGTAAGTGGGCAAACACAAGAACCAGCAGTAGATTGGTTAACATAATCATGAAGGAAGAAATACATGTTTTTGAAAAGTACTTATCAATTGTTGTGTCAGCTTTGAAAGTATGGAGCTGCTACTGGACCATACAGATGGTTTATACTCTTGCTTAAAAGCAAAAATAATTTGCTTTTGGACATAAGTATAAACTAATAGTTAACTTGCGTCCGTATGTTCCGGTGTTTTCTTTCATTGTTAGAAAGACATTTACCACTATTCATTCACACAAATCTGCCTGGAGGTGACAATTTCTTTCAGTCATTGAAATATGCCCTTTGCAATCAAGTGCCCTTACAGCACCTTAAAGCATAGCAGTCAGCACATTGAAGGTGTTGCTGATCTGCTCTCCTCTGCAGCCTGACAAGTGGTAAGCTCCTCTTAGAATAGGAGATTACAGCCTCAAATCCCAGCTCTGCATGTATGTACTTAAGTCAGCTTTACCCCTCCGTAAAACCCCGGGTCATTAGAAGCAACACACTGGTCTGTCCCACTGCTTCCCTCACCTGCCACACTTTAATATCAAAGAATCAGTCAAACAATCAATAAAACAACACCTGCAGAAATACGATGTTCCTTCCCATATCTGATCGCATTACCAGATAGAATGGAGGGAGCATCTCCCTCCTGAGGACAATCAGGCTACTGAGATGCACAGGACTGTTATGGATAATCTTGGGAGGGCTAATTGTTGTTGTTATATTTTACAAGAAGCTTAGGTGAGAGATAATCAGCAGTGGTTGACCTCGTGGACTGCTTGCATGGTTCCCCAATCAGCTAAACCTTGTACATATTATCATACCTGCTGGCAAAAAAAAAATGTGGAAAAGAAAAGCTTCACAAAGTTGTACGTGTTGGACTGAGTTATGTACAATACCCTTTGGTACATTTTTATACTATAGTACCAAAAGGGTTCAGTTCCATGTGATATGTGATAATCTGGAAGTCCTGTTTTACTTTTCTCCATGCTACACATTTTTCCATGCCAACTTCATGCTCTGATTTGAGCAACATGTCAGAATCAGTTAAGGCTGCCCCCAACCAGAGATTTTCCTTGTCAACTAGTAGCCATTAATTCAAGTCATTAGTCAGTTAGTCAATGCATGTTTGCGATATTCATTATATCATCTGATATATGTGTTTGGAGGCCATCAGTACATGGTTTAAGTTCCAGGACTAAATGTTATAAGTACAGTAGGTCCTTGGTTTACGACGTCCTCAACCTACTGTGTTTCATGGTTGCATCACCATCTCGTGCAGGAACTAGTTGGCGAGTGGAACGGACGAAAACACCAGCAATATCAGTCAACTATTGATTGTGAATATGTCAGAAAAACTCGTAAAAGGGCAGAACACTTGGTGAAAAGGCATGATCATATCGAAGCATCAGGTCGGCAAAGCGTAGCGAGAGCACTTCCTTCTGAGTTTCTGAGTAAGTCACTGTTAAACTCTAAGACCATACCTTAATGCTGCCATCAGTCTGTTTTGGTAGAGCAGGTTGTCCACTAATCACAAGGTTGGTGCTTCAATCCTCGGCCCCTCCACGTGCCGAAGCATCCCTGGGCAAGATGCTGAACCCCAAATTGCTCCTAATGGCAGGTGCATTGCAAAGTGTGTAAGTGGAGTGTATGAATAGGTGAGATTAAAAGTATGAGCACATGTCAAATTTTCGGGCATAAACTTTGAGTTTGCATGTCACCGTCTTGGGTTTGTCCTTCACTCTCTGGTTTGAATCCACAGCCGTCTGAAAGAGGTCTGTCTGTGATTCGATAAGTGACCGAATCTGTTTTTCAAATCAAAAGATGGTCGACTAAGACTCCCCTGATCAACTAACATTTAGTCGTCTGTTAGGAATAATCCCTACAATCAAACTTACAAAAAAGAAGAGAGGATTAATAGATTGCTTTAATAATATTTTTCTTTTATGTCAATGCCAATACATTAAATTTCTTTAATATCGGATATCTCAAAAGTACATATCAAATCCTTTAAACTAAACAGTAAGCATTGTTTCTGCACTATTCACTGTGTAGGGTGACATATAAAAACATTTTCTGATCTAATGCTCCTAACAGTAGGAAGATGTCATTTGTCCATGGTTTAATTTTTGCAGCATTGATTTGTAATAGTTCTAGAAATCACTGCCTGATCCTATTGTAAAGGTTTGGTTTGGTTTAGCAAATTTGTTGGGGGAAAGAATACAAGAAAAATTAGATTAAGTTTCTGGTTAACATTAGGGATTGGTGACTGCTGCATTAAAGATACGGGAATTTTGAGGTCTTGTTTGCAATAATACTTTAGATAAAGTCAGACACAGACTGTCATTGTAATTAATCAAAAGGCAGATACCGTTTGCAGGCCTGTGGCAGAAAGTGAACTCTCTGACTGCTCTGATATCAGAACACATTCCACCTCTCTTGGCACTAATGCTAGTTTTGTCCGTAACAAAAGTAATAAAAACACAAGCCCACACTAACCTTTCAGCATATTGTAATTCAAGTTGTCTGTGAGGAAACCTCTGCACCTCCCCTTGGCTCTGTTTTCCCGATTTAGAAAATACAACCCGTGACAGGAGATTTCAACCAATCACATCTCATTCCAGAGAGAGGGCGCCGTTCCAGTTGGCTGCTCTACAAATGCAGTTGCATGTGGATATCCCATCAAAAGATGGAAAATCTGATTTAGTGGCAGAAAATCTGGTTGAGATTCCTACAGCTGCCTAAACTGTGAAGCAAACCAAAAACTGACTTATCAAAAGACCCTGACAATAAATGCGGTAAAACATGTGCTAGTATCAGCGAGGCATATTCATAGAACTGAATTTATGGCCAGTCACTGCTAAATCCCTCTCTTAGACAGCAACATTTCTAACTAAATTTTCTTGTACTATCTAAATGTGTTGTACTGGTTGGTGACGTTATAGATTGTGGAGGTAGATCTATCATATACAAGCACGAGTGACTATACTGAATGTTGCTTTGCCTTCTGCTAATACATAAAGCCATTTCCTGGATAATTCACAATTAAAGTATTCAAAGTGTAGATTAGCTGCGGTACCCGGTTGCTTCTTACTGTTTAATGTTGTAGCAACCAGGGAGGTAGCTTTGACAAGCGGAGAGCACTGTGGGGATTTATCTGGTTCAAGGGCACAATGAAAAAGTCTTCTATCACCCTAATGACTTCCAGACTATACTTGTGTCAAATTAAGGAGAGATTAATCCTAGGAACATCAACAAATATATAAACTACTGTTAAAAAGTTTGGGGTCACTTAGAAATGTCCTTATTTTTGAAAGGAAGTCAGTTTTTTTTCAATGAAGATAACATTGAATTAATCAGAAATCCAGTCTAGACATTGCTAATGTGGTAGTGTATTTAAAAATGAATACTGGGGCACCCGGATAACTCAACATTTACAGTCAGACTGAGAGATACAACAGTCCTGCAGGTCACAGGTGCAGCGGTGGAAGGGAAGCTACTCTGGGAAATCTGAAATCCTCTGTAATTTGGTCAGAATATTAGAACCTAACCACAGTATCATCTACAGTTTCTGCTTTGAAACAATGCAACTGAAGAGTATGTTTATTCTCACTTCTTTGAAATCTACCAGTACATTTTCTGGGCTTTTTTGTTTTGTTTTTAAATTATCTTACCCACTCTTGCATTAATTTATTTCCCACTGACTTTAGCCATAATTTGCCTAAGGATAGTAGGTTGTAACTCAGAGAAGCTTTGGTGGAAGTTTAGCAGCAAATTCTATCTTAGTATCACCTGCTAATAAACATTTGGAACAAAGACCAAATATTATGAAAATACTTTTAGTTGTAATGTTTAATAGGAATGGTGGCAATAGTGGCATTGACTGATGATAGGAATAATAATGGATGATGTATTATGCTAATGAGGTGCAGAACATAGTTGAAATTTTTGCAAACAGATTTTAAAGTTGCTGTTTAAGTAGAGAACACAATAGCAACACTGAATTCATGTCTCTAGGCAAAGCAGCCACCTCTGACTGATATGTACTGCTATTGATATATTGATGTTGCCACTCATGTATAAAGGCCCTCAATTGTTGATGTACTTCATCTCACCCACAAATCTAATCTAAAACATCATTGCAACTCTAGGAAACATCAGGTTGATCATGATGTCACACAGTCAATAGATAGTCCACAAAATATCGTTTTCTTTTCTGTAGGTACACTGCCCGTCAAAAAAAAAGTCGCACACTAATATTTTGTTGGACCACCTTTAGCTTTGAGAACGGCACACATTCAATTCGATTCGTTTTGATAAGCTTCTGCAATGTCACAGCATTTATTTCTGTCCAGAGTTGCATTCATTTTCTACCAAGATCTTATATTGATGATGGGAGAGTTGCACAAAGTCTTCTCCAGAACATCCCAAAGATTCTCAAGGGGGCTGAGATCTGGACTCTGTGGAGGACAATCCATCTCATGCTCCCTGATCCACTCATTCACAATGTGAGCCCCATGAATCCTGATATCATCATCTTGGAACATGTCCATGAACATCAGGGAAGAAAAACTCCATTGATGGAAAAACCTGGTACTTTATACTATACTTAAGTAGTCAACTGGCTTCATTCTTTAGGAACATAACGTTGCTGAACCTGACCAACCCCAGATCATAACCCTAACCCCCACAGACTGGTAGACACTAGACGTGATGAGTTCATCACTTCATCCGCCTCTCTTCTTACCCTGATGCCCCCATCACTTTGGAACAGGGTAAATCTGGACTCATCAGACCACATGACCGACCACATTTGTTCCATGAAGATGATGGTTCTCCACTATCCCTCAGGTTTTAATGATGCATTGAACGGTTTCTAACCTGAGTTTAGTAGTTTCAGAAATCTCCTTAGTTGTTTTCTTTGCTTGATGCAGGCCAATAATTTGACCCTTCTGAGACAGATTAGCATCCTTTCCATGACCACAGGATATGTCTTCCATCATGGTTGTTTAAGAAATGAGAAGCTCCTCCCTGCATCAGCTAGGGTTAAATAAGTTGTTGCAGCTGAAACGTATTCATCACTGCAGTAAAGATCCAATGGAACGCTCTTACCTATTTGTTGAGTTAAATCCAGGTGGCAACTTTTTTTTTTGGACAGGCAGAGTATTTTAAATCCAGCAACAGTCCTCTGATCCTTTTAGTGACACTGGGGTAGTTTCATTCTAAAAACACACGTATCCATTTTTGAAAAACTTTATTCCTGAAAATCAGTGTAATCTGTTCTGAACATGTTAATTATTGCTTTGACTGACATTCATAGTGACTCAGGACATGTGCTGCTATCACACTCACAATCATCCTTAAAGTTTTGCTCTTACACTGGAAGCTCCTCTGAGTTTCCATGTCTCCTTCAATACTTTTACTCCAAGCACACACATCTCTGTGCTGTAGAGTAACCTCTCAGGAATTTGTAAATGGCTGATTCGTATCTTTGCCATTCACATTGCTGCTGATCTGCTTCCGTGGCACGTTGGAATTTGTCTTTGAAGTTCCTCTGTTGTTTTAATGCTGCTCCGCCTGTGTTGATCTTTAGTTTTTCAGCACACTTATGAGGTCTGATGTTTGATTAAGGCTACAAGTTGTTCCAATGAACTGACCGAATAGCTGTCTTATTTTTATAGTGTATTTTTACTGCGGTTTTTCTGAGGCAGAATCTGTTCATTTAAAAAAAGGAAGAAGATTGTAACCCACAATGGTTTGCTTTTAAATTTTTACCAACAAATTCAAGTTTTGCAACTTTCTGGCACATCCCACCCTAGTATTGTAACTAATATCTGAAAATAAGTATGTCTTGGTGATTAACATCAGAGAGGTTCACCACCATGCAATTTATCCCATGTCAATGCTGCAAACAGTGGAAACCATTGTAGGAGTGCATCTGTATTGATCCAGCATCTGCTTTCCATTTGTGCCACAGATAATTGATTTTTGTCATTTTGTTAAATCATTACTGCAATGTGAGTGAATAATGTCAACCGGGTTAGCCTTCATCATGTCCACTGTGGGATGCTGCTGCTCCTTCCTCCAGTCCACTGCTCCCAGCTGCACATTTCTACCAGTCTACTCTGCATCACCCTCACTATACTTGATGTGTTCATCTACACACTGTTGGCATCTTACTACCAGCTATATATGTAGTATATTTAATGCCAGAGGCTTGCAACAAAACAGTAAATTTATGAATCACTTTCAATGTTGCCTTCTACTTTGTATGTAGCATCTATGTTACTCTTATCATGCTTGTATCCCAATGGGTTATAAGTCTCCTTGTCCCTCTCAACACGCCGGCCAGTGGCAGATGGGTCCCCTCATATGAGCCGGGTTCTGCTCAAGGTTTCTTCCTGTTAAAAGGGATTTTTTTCTTGCCGCTGTCGCCTTAGGGCTGCTCTGCTCTTCAGGCATATGGGTTCTGTGAGTGGGTTCCTTTTAGTTGTCGCTATGTGCTGTAAATAAACTGTGACTCCTATGATCAGCGAGCAGAATAAATGACTATTGAATAGATCTCTGATTAACCTTTACTGTTTTTCTCTCTGCCTGAACTGTGGACTCTGTGGAAGTCCTACTGTTGTTGGTATTACATTGGAGCTTACTCGAATCAATTCATTGTTGGTTGTGGTCTTGTAATGGGATTGTGGAAAATAAGAACAATTAATGCCTTACAGTTGTATTCCTCTGTCAAGCAGTCATGTTGCATTTTACATCAGTGACAGTGCAGACACTGTAGAGAGGACTCTGAAGTACACTACTCTTGAAAATTTTGGGGTCACCCAGACAATTTCATGTTTTCCATGAAAACTCACACTTTTATTCATGTGCTAACATAACTGCACAAGGGTTTTCTAATCATCAATTAGCCTTTCAACACCATTAGCTAACACAATGTAGCATTAGAACACAGGAGTGATGGTTGCTGGAAATGTTCCTCTGTACCTCTATGGAGATATTCCATTCAAAATCAGCTGTTTCCAGCTAGAATAGTCATTTACACATTAACAATGTCTGACTGGATTTATGACTCAGTTAATGTTTTGTATGTAGTGTCTTCATTGAAAAACTGCTTTCCTTTCAAAAATAAGGACATTCCTAAGTGACCTGAAACATATGAACAGTAATGTATATAAGTTCATTGGGAGAAACAAAAACAGAGTCAAATTCTTTGTAGCCGTGACAGTAGGATTCTAAATATGGATGAACACAAATATGACACAGAAAATCTGTACAGTCACCACAGTTTCAAGGTGGGCTCCCAATAGTAGTGTCACCAGTTCAGTATCCAACCAAATGACAAATATGGTCAGTGTCTGCCCTCTGTTCCTGAGTTACGGTGTTGAATAAAGGCCAGAAAAGTGTTTTGGGACATACTGATGAAGCAGTAAAGTTGACCTTTGACCTTTTGGATATTAAAATGTCATCACTGCATCATTCTATTAGACATCTGTGTGAAATATGGCATGAGCATGAATTCTTGAGTGATGGCCAAAAAAGGTTTTCTGTGTCATATGACTTTATAACTTTGACCATTAAATTGTAATTAGTTTAGTCCAACATAACTCTGGCTGTTGTCCCAATGGGTGCATTTACTTAAAGGTTATCACTAGTCTTATCTAAACCATTACATTATTTAACCTCACACTCTGACTTTCATCTGTAGCTGCTTATATACAACAAATAATATTTGCCTAATAACTCACTGAGGGAACATACCCACCAAAGCTGCAAAGTCAGCAGGTCACAACTGATCTTGATGGAAGGCTGTATTAGTTGGTGAAGAAATGCAATATACTATAACCCAAGAAATCTTAGTCTTTGGCACCACAATAGTCTGAAATGTATATTTGTTAATGAAATGTTTCCAAATTTAAGAAATATAAGTTTTTTTTATTAAAAGGAAGAAACAAAAACAGCTCATGATATCAGGTGAGAGTAAAACTTGGTGAACAGTCACGGTGGTCTGTGGAAAACCAAACAGTTGAATCTCCATCAGTCACTGCCAGCAGATTCCACAAGAGGAGTTTCTATTTTTATTTGACAAAACTGTCTCCCAGAGGAATAAATGGACTCGCTGTGCATTACATCATAAAAGTAGTGTCAATTGTGAGTGCTGTGTGAATGCATATGTTTGGTCACAAATCTCAAATCTTTGTTTTGGTCGTAGGATGTCTCGTAGCTTCTGATAGAGTAATCTGCGTCATTAATGCTAAGAATTTGGACAGGACACGCCCCTGCAGCTCTGTCACTTTTTGGGTTCACTTCCAAAACTTGTGCGGCCACTGCTGTGCATGAGTCACCGTGTCCTACCTGTCTGCTCTGCAGCCACACTGGTCAAGGCACATGTAAAGTCTTACTGTGAAGCACCTTTGCAGCCCAGCTCTGCTGCATAGTCTCAAAGTGAGTTCATAGCTTGTTTCATTTCTTTTTATAGACATTTTGTTTTCCTTTTGAAGAAGACTTCGTTCAATAAATAACACAAATATATTCATACGTCATATATAGATAGATAAACATGTATAAACTACATGCATTTCATATAATTTAAATAATTTATATGTACAGTTCTCCCTCACACTCTCGTTCCCTCCCTCCCCAGACCCTCTCATGTGAGTTCTTCCGTAACAGTAGTGCTGCACCAGCGTGTGGATGTGCAGCACATTGGTGTGAAATATCCTTTAAATGGACCCAAGATTTCTTCAGTAGAAGTATCACTTAATAGCACAACGTTGCTGTTCGCCACCGTGACATATAATCCTTTGGTGGAGAGCTCTGTGAAGTGGAAATTAAATCCTATATGGGATGTAGAATTCCAAACAGGTAGTCCCCAGCAAGGCTTGTTTTATTTACGTCCTATGACGCTTCCTCGACAACGCGCAAACGCAGGAAGTGTCTATGCGTATCCATCTCCAGCCCACTGAATTGCGAACCTGCGTCAGTGCTCGTACGTAAGTCTGCGTCGTCTTGCACTGAGAGTTCCAGTTTTTGTCATCGATGCCCCTGCAGCCTCCCTTGAAGGGTCTGGGGGTTCGACAGCGTGTCTCATAAAAGTACTGTTTGATGTCCTGCGTGGCACTGGTTTTAATTTTGGCCAGAACAGTCACAGGGTCCCCCCTGGTGTCCATCGCTTGGGTTTTATCCGTCACCCACTGGCTCTCGCTGTCACAAACAGAATATTCCCCTCGGTAGCTCTTGTGCTCAGCATAACGCTTCTTTCGTGTTTTGTTTCCCGCTGCCATCCCGTCCGGTCCACCGCTTACAAAATCATCTGCGAGGTACAGCGGTGGCGGCTGCAGTGGCGGCCGGTCGCTCAGCAGCACTCGAGGCGAGTTGTACCGCTTGTGCTGCCTGAGGAGGTCAGTGTTCAACAGCATGACCTGCTGGTCCATGAGTCCATCACTGCTCCCGCCACTGCGACCTCCTGCCCCCCACTGCTCCCTGTCTCCCTGCTCCTCTAGAGGAAAGTTTGCGCTCAGGAGAGGAGGCAGCGTGTCCTGCGACTCGGTGTCCCTGCTCTTCCCCTGCTGGCTCTGGTTGCCCCTGCTCTTCCCCCTGGTCAGGTCAGCCTGAAGCAGCTGGATGATGAGGGAGTTTAAAGGGTCGGGGCTTGGCTGCTGCTGCTGCTGTTGTTGCCCCTGGTGACTGCTGTCCATGTTGGTTGCCTGGATACCATAGAGGTACACGAGGACCATCACATACAGCAGGATGGACATCACTAGATTCACCTGTAAGATCTGCAAAGACAGAAAGAGATAAACTTTTAAAAGATGCTCCATTTCTGGTACTTGTCCTCAGAAATGAACCCTTCTTCAGAGTAACAGTCAAATCTGAATGCAGAAAGACATTGTACGCATTTTATAATTCAGTGACTTTGACTTGCAGTTTACAAAGATATCATTTTTACTGATGTCCATCTCAAATAAATGAAACTTAAAAATCGTTAAAGGGAGGAGTTGTTGGCTGTTGGCCTGTTCCAATATAATGGGAAGGGTTGCATAGTTTTGTCGTAAGGGACGGGGCTTATACAGTGTCACACTTCAAAAATCTTAGTTTATTTGTGTTACAATTTAAGGCTTTGCAAGAATGTTGGGCTTCAGCCCAGTTACCAGAATGTAAATAACAGCAGCAGTGCGTGTCTCCAACTGAACACACCTTAATCATGGGAACTAACATGCTGCAACATGTGCAACATACCATGCGGCCATAAAACACCCACAATTCTTCTCTGAGGAACACATCGAGTCACTTGGAACTAGTGTTCTTTTGCACACTGAAACCTTCCTGTCACTTGTCCGCACACTTAGCTGTGTCCCCATAAGGCGTCTCTGTCCCATCACACTTGTATCGATGTCTTCATGATCTCAAGATTTTAAACTTTATATTTAGATTAAAAAATGTAGCTCGTCTTGTTTTTACCATTTAAGGATTATTTGGTGCTTTCTAAGGACAGTGTTGAATTAAAGTTAAGTATTACTTGCCTTATCAGCTTAAGAAATTTAGTTTTTGAGTTGCTCTTAACTAGAAACAAGGCATATATCTATTTATCCATACACTTCTTTTGCATTACCTAGGCTCAGATTGCTTGAAGGTCTTTTTGCTTTGCCTTTTTGATCCTATTTAGAGATTTCAAGTACTATTTTAATGGTCAGACAGCCTGATTGTGAGTGAAACCATGCTTACATTTGGAAAGTTTGGCCTTGAAATTTACAAGGCTTTTTTGCAGTGTTGAATAGTAACAGTAGTTTACTTGGTAGAGTGATAGTTTTGTAATGGGATGGTTTCCAGCTTACATCCCCATACCAGCTGGATGATTCCAGATGGGAACGCCCTACTTCTTAGTGAACAGAACAGATTCAGTTGCCTAACTGTTGGATACCAAAATTCTTGGTAATTATAGAGATGCTTAAAGGTCAAATTGGTCAACTTTATATTTAATGATAGGTAAGATTTTCCAGCACACAAAGATCTTGTCTACAAGGAACAACCAGAAATAGCCTTTATGACTGTTGAGCCATTAAGCTGTCAGGGTACGTTTCACTTTTTAAATTTTCTCTTTACAGTGTAGTCTCACATCAAAAGTGCAGTATGTATGTTAGTTCACAGAGTTAGGGTTAGGCTAACCACTGTTTTGTCTTTCTCAGTTGCTGTTATCTGTTCTGTGTTTTCACTTGCTGTTTTCAGTTGCCGCTGTCTGTTGTTTCCTGCTGTATCCTGCAGTTTTCAGTCACTGTTTTCAGTAGCTATCTGCTTTTGTCTGTGCTACAAAACAAACAAAACTACTTGGTTAGGTTCAGGAAAAGATTGTGGTTAGGGTTGATATACACCTGTGCAAACATTAAACAGCTCAGGTTGTTTCTTAACATTGCTAAGGTGACCAGTCCTGTCACAAAAATATCTCCATTAAATATACAAGCATCTCACAAGTTTACAGCCTTTTTTGTGAAAATATTTTTTGCACTGCAGATCAACATACCTATTAAACTTTTCATATGATATCATCACATTTCCTAAATGCATACTGTCCAAAATGATCAAAATCCAACTCTAGTCTGAACCTCCGGACATATTAGTCTAAGACTTCTGCATTACTGCAGCCATGAGTCTAGTTATATTGCTGCCAGGTATTGGCAAAGATGTTACCAAGACGCTACTTCTAATGCATTGATTTATGGCTTGGCTCTGTTCTAAGCTTCAGTGTCCTTAAAGACATTTGTCCTACAGTTAACTTGGTTGCACGCAACCATCTTCTCCGGTTTGAACCAGTTCTCTCCCAGGTTTTCAGCTCGTAGTTCTCAGAAAGGTTGTTTAAGTCAGTCATCATTTCCTGGAGGAAAAGGAACTGATTACCTCTCATTTATGATGTTCTGCATATCCTTCAAAAACGTATCCTCCAACAGTCTCCAAATCCAGTCAGTCTCCAACTACTGGACAACAGCCCTGCAAGCCTGGTGGAAGTGTTTTTATTCATTACTCCGCCAAGGAAAGGTGGAGTTATGTGATGATCGGCGTACGTTTGTCTGTGAATCTGTCTGTCTGTCTGTGTGAAACATTATTCAAAAACAGACTAACAGATTTGGATGAAATTTTCAGGGAAGGTCAGAAATTACACAAGGATCAAGTGATTAGATTTTGGCATTGATGCGGCTTATAATCTGGATCCACGGCTTTGTTAAGGATTTCCCATTGCCAGATATAGCTGCCGGCCCGGCATCACTGTAACCATGACGTGAACACTGTGTCCTTTACCTGCTGACGATCACATGATTGCGATCCTACTACAAAATGACCATGATTAATCAGATGGAAATCATACAAGGAACAATTGATTAAACTATGGGGTGTTTCTGAGTCCTATCAATTCCTGCCGCCCGCTACATATTTAGGTCGCGCAATGTAGCAAACCCCAGCCAGACAATGGTGAAGCTCCTGGTGTTTCACAAAGCCTTCACGTTCAGCCGTCAGCCTTATTTTGAACACAAATTCACCTTTCTGTCCTTCACTCCTTTCTTCAGGAAACACAGTAAGAGCTTGCCCCCATTCCAGCTCAATGCTTCTAAGTTTAGACACATCCTTTACTAGACAGCAACAGCAACGGACTGTTTTCTTTCATCTTTATGTGAATTTTCGGACTTTTCAGCAGCTTCTTCGTCATGTCAAGAAGCTGCTTCTTAGATAAACACTTCCTGTGCTGCTGGAATGGTGACAAAATTAAAGCCCATAACATTAAAAATACGCCCTCAAAATAAAAGCATGGAGGGAACGGTTATTTTAACACTAGCAAAACAAAGGCTTGGCAAAAGTGATAAACTGATCAACAGAATAATTTAGATGCAATTCGGTATCAATACATAACGTGCACATGCATAACACATGCCTGTGCTCAGTGCAAGGTCATTTTTTATTAAAGAGTTCATCCATCAGAAATGATACGTCAACTGGGCAGCCTTGGCAGAGTACTGCGCTCTCTGAGTGCTTCTCTAGTTTCTCCTGCACTGCCTTTTACAGTCATTTTTTAGACTAAAGAGTTCAACATTTTTGGAAAACATGTCTGTCTGCTTGCGTTTCCAAGAGATGGACTAAATGATTTTCATGTCTGCACTATAGAAAGACTAGACAAAGAGGTAAGCAACTGACCTGCCTCTGTCCAAAGTGACAAATCTACATCAGCCTCGACTTTAACTGCAAAGATTGTTCATCTCCTCATTAGAAATATGCACTCAGTTGTCAGTTGCTAGTAGGATTCGCTTTCGCTGACTTGCATGGTAAAAACAATCTAACCATGCAGCATTCCTTGATAGCTTTTCAGATTCTGATGTGCAGTAAAACCAACAATGAGGTGCTTTTACTGCAGTATTACATAAAACATGGTTTTCTAAAAATTGCTTAGGGCAGAGTTATGACATTTTAAAGAACTGAATCCTTAAACTTCAAAAGATGCTTCTTCTCACAGCAAAACCCATGTGAGACCATCTAGTAATAAACCCATTACGAAACACTTGGGAGTCGATTTTTGAATAGCAAGATTGTGTTTGATGATCACCAGCTACAACATATCCTGTTGTGTGTCAGTGTCATGCTCAGTTATACTTTTCTGCTTGAACACAAGTTAAAAAGACATGCCTATAAGCAAAGGATGAATGAACGTTCAAATGTCTTTCATAGAGACGAGGAAGAAAGAGGTGGAAGGTAGCGGGCTTCCCAGACAGCCTCAGGCAAACCGAGGTGACTTGTTCCCATCAGCAGTGTTTTGGCTGGATGATACAGCTGTTGTATGGGCGAAGGGAGGGGGAATGTGTTCAACAGCAATGTCACCTTACAATCAGTGGCTCAGAAAAGACATACACACGTACTGCTTTGTTATTTATAAATCAAAGCAGTTGTGTGCAGGTCTAGTGAGAAGCATCACTGCAATATTGCTGCAAACTCATTCACAGATGGTATGTAATGTGATGAGGGAATAAACAGCTTCAAACTTACACAGTTATCATAAAACTATATTTTTCAACATGCTAGAGGTTTTACTGTCACATTTGTGTGGATGAATTTTTTTGTGTGGGTTTTATTGTAACAAGTGTGCCTGCATCTCTGTGTCATACCAATTTGAAATTGCATATTTTATTTTATTCTCTGGGAGAAAAGGTTGTTGAGCCCAGCGCTAGTGCCATGTCAGTCCTCTTTACTTAAACCTGTGGACAGCTGGACACAGCAACAGTCAACCTGTCGTCTGGTGTCTTTGCCACCCACATGAATATGTGACGTCAGTGAATTCAAGATTCAAGATTCAAGACCTTTATCACAAACACAATTATTCATAGTATAATGCTCAGTGAAATGTTTGTGCACCTGTTCCAGACCGAAACAAAAAGAACAGTGGACAGTTTTTCTAGTTCAAAAGAACCTTATAATGAGGTTGGAGGAGACGTTCACTCAGCAGACTGAGGTCTGTGTCACATGTCAGACTAGTACATTGTTTCCCTTGTGCTTTACTTTGTGACCTAAAGTTTCTTCCTTGCTGTTGGCTGCTGGTTGAGCCAACAGATCTGAGTTAAAATATACCCTTTCACAACATTAGCCATGTGCTTTAAGGCAAACTTGCTGTTGCCTGAAGAGCAACAACAGTGACTACATCAGTAGAGAACATTCATAATCATTGATTCATGGTTTCAAAGTGTCCATTTCTGACATTTAAAGGTGTTTATAAGTCTACTGGACACGATGAAAAACTATGTTAAAGGGTACCACGTGTGTTCAAATGTGAAACAATGAGGCACTGACCATAGACTGTACTGTATATAAAAGATGTACACAGTGACTGGGACATCACCCATTAGTTTGTGGAGGACGGTTTTGAAGCCTTGAGTTTGGCATTGGGCCATCGCCATCTTGGTCTTTTGAAAGCAGGTGTAGCAACTAGCAGCGGTGGATCTGACAGATCCTCAGAACACTGGGTATGCGATATAGTAAAGGCCTATCACAAGGTAGCCCTGCCCTAAAACATGCTGCTTAATTGCTACAATCTATTTAAATCTGAATGGGACCATAGTCTACAAAATGAACATCATGCTGTACTGAAACAGTCTTGAAACTAGCGATTGAGACAAAAAACTCATTAGGAAAATGTTTGCCATGGTACTAAATCAAGTAAGAAGTAGGGTCATTTTTCCATAGATGTCTATACAATCTGACTTGTTTTTGCGAACAGAGGAGTCACCCCCTGCTGCTTGTTAGAGGGAATGCAGGTTTTAAGCACATTGACATAGGTTAGGCTTTTCATACCGTCGATACAATCTGTGATCCAAACAGAGCTCCTGTAAGTGACGAGTCGGGCGTGAGACCAGGCTGCAGCATCATTTCTATCAACACAGCTTTTAAGAAATAGCCAAAACTAACACAATCCACCCAAAACCCTTTCTGTACACACCCTGCCCAGCCTGGGGAGACCAGAAAAATGCTAAATTTGGCGACACTGCAAATAAACACCATCAGTTGTTCTGAATGACACACACAGTTAAAGCAAACAGTGATGCAAACATAGTCACATAGTGCACATTAAAAAGAATTTCAGTACAGTAATACCTGCTGGTCCTTAAAATGGGACAGGACTTGTTATAAAATTAATGACAACTGACGTAAACTGTAAGTTTCCACTCCACTTAATACGTAAGTCCAAAAATACAAGAATAAGGTTCTCTTCATAAATCAAGCATGTGTTCATGAAAACAATTCACCCCACAAATTACTTTTCCCTTCTGCTGCTATAATCACTGCCATGAAAGCTCTCCATGTAGTCTATGATGTTGACATTCAGGCTCTAGGAGGAAAACAAGGTACTGTGGCTGAGCGACAACTTTCTCACTGACCAAGGTGATATTGAGAGTCTGTGTGTGCTATATCCTGGCCTGTATTTCTGCGTGTTGTAGGAGCAAATGTCCGCACAAGGACACACTGAGAACACTTTGCCTGTCCTCGCTGGTACAAGATGGTATTTAGGACGAGGGTTTAGGGTTAAGCATATAATTAGTTCTTGGTAACACAAAGGTTAAAGGTTAAGGAGTAAATTTAGTCATTGAAAGTCAAAATGTTTGTGTGAGAGAGATGAGGAAAAAGAGAACAAGGCTGGCAGATGTTAATGCTCCCTAAGCATAAAATGTGAAACAATATATTGGAGTGCAACCACAGATTGTCAGGATATTAGTCCACTTGTTTCAAAAGCATCAAGGTGAATTTATTTACAAACTAACTAGGTTTGAATGTGTGGTCACAGGGCTAATAATTAATGACAAACTGATTTCCTATTATTTATTCTTTTTTTTCTTTTAGATAAAACTCAGACGTTATGTTGTCAGCAGAATAGTACCACAGTGCTAACATGGATAACACCAATAGAAAGAACAGGTATGTGGGAACACTTGTCCACTTGCTCAGCATCTCAGCCTGTTTTACAGTCATTCGCTTCTGTTTGAATTAATCAACCTCTCTACAGAAGCCACAATGTATTTTTACACCTCCAGTCCAATTTATTCTCTTTTACTTGTGTGACAGTAAATATGTTTTAGGCTCTCAGTTCTGCCAAATACAAGTGACCAAGGACTGAGCCTGAACACAATCTGTGTTAACAGACAGAGGAGTAAAGCTGCTCTTGCTCTTCTAGCTGACTGCACTCGCTACACCTCCTGTGCAGACACAGTGCTGAAGTGCATGTTGGATTGTTTAATAGTGTCTGAAACTGAGAGGCAAGAAAGTTGGTAATCTGAACTTGCAGCTCAGTCTCTCTTCAAACCTGTTAAACTGAATGTCTGGGCTGTCCAAACTGCATGTTTTTGTCTTAGGCAGAAAGGATACCTACAGATGACCAATAAATAGAAGAACAACAAAAAGTGTTTTAGTAAGGTATGGGGCCACCACATACTGTAATAATGGCTTCATTGTTCTGTAGACTTGATTCTCTAAGTCTGTGAAACTCTAGGAGACATGGCACCCTTAATGATGGTTGGTTCAAAACCTCCCATATGTGAGATCTGGTGACTGCAAAGGTCACATCATCTGATTCACATTATTTTCATCAAACTATTTAGTGACCCCTGAGACCCTATGGATGTGAGCATTCTCATCCTAGAAGAGACCACTCTCATCAGGATAGAAATGTTGTATCAGGATAACACTCCACAGGACCCAAAGTATCCACTGTCAATGTCTCAGTGCCAGACATTACATTTCAGAGCTGTTTGGCATGAGAGAGACCTACACAGAGTTAGGCAAGTGTTTTACTGTTGTGTTGTGCTCCACTCAGTTGCCAAGGTAGGCATATGATACGCTTGGCTTGTTGATTGAACACCTGAGCTCACTGATGGGTGATTGGTCATAGAGTGGCAAAGACGAGATCAAGCTGGTGTCTTCTTTTCCACAGAGTTATTCTTGGAACCATTACAACCAACACTGCCTCTAGCTTGCGGTCTGAGCAAGATTTTCTGAGGAACCCAAATTGCTCATTTAACCACAGAGGTCTGAACACTTTCTCAAACCACAGGTGTGGCTGAAGTAATCACCGAAACATTGACTCCGATTCAGTGCACGCAGGTGAATGAGTAAACACACTGTACTTGCTGTAAATTATTCAGTGAACAGGTAGGGACAAGAAGAAACATCTGAGGCCTCAGGGAACAATCAGAGGATTCCTCACGTAATCCTCATGTCACCAGAGATTCTGTGCCCTGGTGTTCAGGACAGGAAATTGTTAACTGTTAACTGTTAACTGATGATCTGTTGCATAGTTTTCCTTAAACTGACTTCCCTCCTCAAACAGGAAATGATTGGAAAAAGCAGTAAGCCTGAAATTCACCATATGCCTCTCAGCACTGTACTTCACACTTAACTGGATAATTAGTCCAGGAAAATATATACTTCATGTGACATTCAAATGGTACTGTGTACTAAATACAGTCTCACTACTGGGTGAAAGTGAAATGTAGTGTTTTAGGGACTTTGTCACCCCACATAACAACACCTCATGTGACTTCAATTTAACAAAAGATGTCTTGTTGGATTTTTTATTGTCAATGAACCACACTGTTAATCTTTTAGCTGGAGAACTCTCTGGGAAAACCCAACCACATCATGCTAAAATAAGGTCACAATGGACCTGTTAATTCACCCGCACTTCCTTCAGCAACACCCTTAAGTACCAAAGAAAAAAGTATCCTCACATTTCTAGAATTTTGTCTCACCGTAGCAAAAACTGTTGTTTCTCGTGATATTCCTAGTGGAAACATCATCAGTGTGTTAGCACGCTGAAGTTAGTGCTTAGATCAAACCACTGCTGTGTCTAACGTATAGTTGTTCCACATACTTGCTTTCAGGCAGCAGACACCAAATTGGCTGTTTCCCAGTAGGTGTTGGAATAATAACGCTATAAGCGTTACACTGTACAAAGACAGACACATCGCCATGAGCCTAATATCCGACCAACTGGCACTTCAACAAGCAGACTAATGCAACCAACCTAATGATCTTTCAGAAAATCTGTACTTGATGAAGTAAAAGTTAACGCTGCCCGAGGCCTGCACGATATGTGAAAAATCCACAATGTACAAAAGCATTGTTCAATATTGCAATAACAATATGCCTTGCGATAAATGAACAAATATTGAAGTATAGTAGCTATACATTAGCTAATAACATAATATCAATATCATGATCAAAATCATTATATAGGCTATAGAATAGTCTTTGCCCATTTACTGAAGAAAATAAAACATTTTCAAACATTATTGAACAAACAGTGGTGGCATTTGAAAGAGAGCTGATGGATAACAGTAACACTTCCAGAAAAGAGGAAAATTATAAATTCTACACGTGATATAATTTCCTGTTGGGTGCACTAGCACCTAAGAACCTACGAAGTTCTTTGTATTCATTTTTGTGTAAAAGTGTTGGGTGGTCGTGAGTCCAAATGAATTTTGTTCTTGTGACTTTTCACACTACAGAACAAGACAGAGTCTGTTTGTTTACTGGGATCGGGTGAAGAGTGATATGGCAAATACCAGCAAGAAATTATTGCTGATTCTGAAACTGCTCAGTCCTCACAGGAATTAGACAGAAATAGCCCCTTCTCCCTTTTTATGATTATATACAGTATTACATACATAAATGTCTATCCCATTAGACAACAGAAACTTACACCATATTTCACTGTCGCACACAATTCAACCTGACTGCAAGTTTGCTAAAAGTGAGTCTGACAGTAACAGCAGACAGCTCCATGTCAGAAAAAGCACCCTTGAACCAATGAAGACTAACATGGACATCATGGACAAAAGACAACATACAGGACGAGTGCAGGATTTCTTTGTGGAAGCCAAGTCTCAGATAGATGGATAGATAGACAGATAGATAGATAGATAGACTTTATTGTCTGTCCCAAATGGTGACAGAAATTCTTCTTTGACAGGCTCCAACAATAAAATACAACACATAGTCTCAGCTTCCTGTATGGACAGTTTCAAAATGGCTCCAGTTGACAACAACGTTACTATATAACAATGTTGTAGATGGACAGATAATGTGTGACACCCTTCGAAAGAGCCTTATGTTTCAACCAGTTGCATCTGCTGCTCCATCCTCTCAGCTACCCACAGCTCATGAACACAAGTGTTGGTTTTAATGTAAAAGTGAGCAGTAAATTGTAAGATTAGCTTTCAGACAACCTCTTCACCAAAACAGTCCAGATAAGGTTGTAACACTGCAGCTGCTGCATTACACGCTTGTGAGGCTGAGACACTTGAACTTTTTCACTTGATGAACCAGTTACCCCTCACACTTGGAGGGGCGGACGCTAATCGAAACCACATTGGAAGTACATCAGCAACATAAAGCAGAGATGCAGGCCTTTTATTCTCCAAGCCTTTTATTCTACCTTGATTCTCCATCATTGACACGCAAGCCAAAAGTTTGAGGACAGGTCAGGGCTTGATCAAGCCGTTCTAATGGGTGTCAGCTTTTACATCCTAAGATTATAGAAAATAGGAACTGCTTTCTTTATTTAAATGTCAGCTTTATTTGGATAATCTTTTTACTGCAGGCAGTAAGGAGGAGAAGGAGCAGGCTGGATGGGACATTTATTGTTAGTTTTTACATGCAGAGGCCATGAAAAAGGTTTGGATGAGCTCACGTATGAATTTTGTAGTTCAAATTCTGTGTGTAAAAATGTACTCAGAATATAAATATAGTATTTGCTGTCTGGATGGCAATAAGCTGTTTCTAGAGGCTTTTGTTAAAAGTGTGATACACTGATTTATCATCAACACAGTATGGATAGCTTAACTTATTTTTTAACCTTATTAACATGTTCATATGTTTTTTATATGGTAAGAGACACATCATGAGCAAAATAAGCAGTCACTGCCATAGCTAAGTACTTGCACCTTGATGAAAGTTGGAGAAAATTCTGACTTCTTAGGTTTCATGGGTAATACATCTAAGAAACAATCCGGTCATCTTGTAGGGTGGAGCTTTTTGCATCATTATTCTTTTTCAGAATCAGTTTCTCATTCCAACACGTGTTGAATGTGTGGTTGAAAATATCGTGTCGAGTTTTACAGGGTTTGAACAGAGTTTTGGTGAGCTGGTGTGCTGGAGCTAAAGTGATTTAGCAGCGGAGAGAGTGGCAGGAACTACATTGATCTGTGTGTATTGGAACAATCAATGGTGTAGTTACATCGAGGAAATTTTAAGGCAGGGAAAGATTATGTTCGTGGACAAAACTTCTAACTGTGGACCACTGCTGCACATATATGAGTCGTTAGGGGTTAAATCAACAAACAGAGTGAAGTTTTAAAAGTACTGAACAAGAATCAGAGATGTTGTCTTCATAATTCTGCACAGTCTTTGTCAAAGCCTACTATGATTGCCGGGCTAGATTCAGATTGTCTACCTACAGACAAGGTATTTACAGGAATCATTGCAGCATGTAATCCAGTGGTACTATTAGTGGTCTTATGTCACTGATATCAGCATCGCCATCTACTGTACTATAACTGTGCCAGTCATATATAAAAGTATTGTATCCTCATATCCTCCAACATTTCCTCTGGCTGCTGTTTCCCCATGATAACATTTAAATGGTGAAATCAATCCGGATCAAAGACTTTTTTGTGAAGCAGCCACAGTAAACAGTATATTTTCCACAGAGGATAGCGCTGTTAGACTACTGTAATTTTTAGAAATACCTCAAAAAGCATCATTTTTGTCATTTATTTTATGAGTAGATCAGTTTGAAATATTGCAGGCAGTAATAAAATGAAAAAGAGCATTCAGAATCAGTTGTTAAGGCAAATTCTGAATTTCTGCCTGTCCAGAAAAGTGGACCTTGAAAGCACGCAGTAGAAGCACTCGTGGTTCCGTTCATACCACAACAGGTCCATGGTGACGCCATGATGTTTCTGAAAGGCTGTGACTTTGCACTTTTTACAGAATACAGCAGCTAGTGTCAGACTGGGCTAGGACCATGTCAGTGGGATTATTCTGGAGCTGTCCTGAGCACAGCAGGCAGACAGAGCAGTCCAGCAGCCACTACTTCAATTGAAACTCTTGTAAAAGCTGTGGATGACCAAGAATCTCCTCACACAGTCCCTCCTCATAAAAAACCTTTGTTTTAAGCACAACTTGTTTTCCTGGCACATGTGCAGTGCGGACCATCAAATTTTCAAATGCACAGAGATGTCTGCATATGGGTCAACTTGGACCTGTGTGGACTTCAGTGACGCACAAGAACTACTTCCTCCATTGTGAACATGCAAAGCCCAGGTTTCCAATAAGATTCCAAGGGAATTTGAATGAATGACAATAACCACTTAACAAGGAGTTAGAGACATCAGATAAAGACTTGCCCAGGCCTATAACCCTCAGTAGAAATAGCTGTAGGACTGTGTAATGCCATTTAGAGCTGATGTAACTGTTCTCTTTGCACTTTAAGATGACAAATTCCTGGAAAAATGGATTTCACAAAAAGTGATGCACCCCAAGCTAAACGCCTGTGAAGTAGAACATTACTGGGAAATAACACTTTGAGCTGAAAGATGAACTAATGCTGTCATGTCTACTTAGATAATTACTCCCCCAAGAGATGGCGGAGTTATGCGACAATCGGTGTCTGTCTGTCCGTCTGTCTGTTAGCAACATTACTCAAAACTGGACTAACTGATTTGGATGAAATTTTCAGAGGTCAGAAATGATACAAGGACCAAGTGATTAGAGTCTATCAGTGATGCAGCTTATAGTCTGGATCCATGGATTTGTTAAAGATTTCTGTATCATTGTGAGATAGTGGCACAAGGTCACTGTAACTATGACAATAAATGAACACTACGTCAGCTGCCTGCTGATGATCACATGATTGAGATCCTACTACAAATCCAAAGCTGTGGACTTATCCGGATTTATCCGTCATAAATGATACAAGGAACAATTGATTAAATTGTGGGGGTGTTTCTGAGTCCCATCAATTCCCGCCACCCGCTACATATTTAGGTCACACGATTCGGTATCTGTACATAACGTACACATGCATAACACACACTTGTGCTCAACGCAAGGTCATTTTGTTTGTGGATACATCTATATTAAATTATCACATTCTATAGGATCGTGATTTCCATCACAAATTTTTTCACAATTTCAGCTGTCGGAAATGATGCAGCGACTGAGCAGCCTCGGCGGAGTACTGCCGTCTGAGTGCTTTTCTTGTTTACTATAGAATACTAATAACTGCACTGTAAGCGTAATTAATGCAAAAGGTGTAGCCGAGGCTGAACTACTTTCAGTGCATTGAAGTAAGACGTGAATAAAGACACTTGGAAATTTTGACACTATGTCCACATGTGCAAGAAATGGAGCTGGCTGAGTGATTGTTAGCTGTTAGAAATAACTGAATGGGATAACCATGCAACACTTTCCTTTCACTTTCTCTGTTTACTTTCTACTCTACTGTTCAAAAGTTTGGGGTCACCCACACAATTTCATGTTTTCCATGAAAACTCACACTTTTATTCATGTGCTAACATAATTGCACAAGGGTTTTCTAATCATCAATTAGCCTTTCAACACCATTAGCTAACACAATGTAGCATTAGAACACAGGAGTGATGGTTGCTGGAAATGTTCCTCTGTACCTCTATGGAGATATTCCATTAAAAATCAGCTGTTTCCAGCTAGAATAGTCATTTACCACATTAACAATGTCTGGACTGGATTTATCATTAATTTAATGTTATCTTCAGCGAAAAAAATGCTTTTCTTTCAAAAATAAGGACATTTCTAAGTGACTCTAAACATTTTTCTGTATTTCTGTAATCAGCACATCCTTGTGTCTCTTTTTTAAAATTTAATTCAATAGATGATCATTTAGTAACTTAAATCCCAACGGCAATAGAGGAATGCAATGACCGGCTGCACACCAAGAAAAATAAAAACTGCATCCAACCTACTGTCACAAGACCTGCAGTATAAAACAGACAAATCTTGAGGTTTTCAGGTCAAGTGCAGATGATTACAGATAACATGTGGGGATTTCATGTCAAAATGAAAAGAAAATTTGAAAATTAGATTTTATTTTTGGAGGAATAAACATTTGTCCACACTACAGGGACACTTCTCTCACCCCTTTGCTCTCTTCATAATTTCAGCTTACGGGGATCAAGAGCCATTGGGTCAATGTCTGACATTATCCCTTCTTCATCCGCTCATCATCTCACCCTCCTATCTGCTCTTATTTATCCTCACTTCACTGCTTTCTCCTCTTTCTCCTTTCTCTATCCGCTTGTGTGTTCATCCTCAGCTAAAGCCCTGCTCAGCCACAGGAGTCTTTGAAAAGCAACCCTCCTCAAACACCAGCTCCAACACAAGTGTCACAGGATCAGGTCTTACAAATGAGTTTTCATTTCAACATGTGTCACGGAAGAAATTCTATCCATGAGTAAAGGAGGAGAATATAAGAGTAAAATCAAAGCAACTGATCGATCAATCCAGCACATTTTCCACTGTAAACACAAACCAGTTATGTCTCATGCAAATCACTTATCCAGGTGCATGTATGTGCATGTGTCTTACTTTCTGTTTCTGATGCTGTTTCCAAACTACGGAGGTAGAAAACAGGGCCAGAGAAAAATGCCAAGATCCTCGTTTCACCCGCTCTTCATGCTCACTGGAGGTGTTAATCTAATGCAAGCTGGTGTTGAAACATCAAAATAAGAAAATAAACTATTAACCTCTGCAGAAATTTTTTTTTCAATTTATTTATTTTTTTGTGGAATTTTGAAGCCACAGAAAGGAAACACTTCTTTGACCTTCAGTGGCAGCTTTTAGTCTTAGTGTCTGGTTGAATGTCTGACCAGGACACTGAGTAGAGGATGATGGAGAGGAGTTTCCACAGCATCCATGTAGATAATCCAGGTCCAGAACTGAGTCAGGCTTTTGAATAAGTTGCTTCTTCTTTCGGTTTTGTCCACCCGCAGGCTTTAGCCTCAGCAGACCACAGTGTAGAAATTGTCGGTGACCACCACAGACTTTACGCAGAAATGCATGCAAATGCATATGTTGGCTTCACAAATGTGAGAGGGATTATGTGTGCATTGTGGGAGAGTCCCAGGTAGCTGCAGGATTATGCCCTTTGAGCTTTTAACACCTGAGGGATTGGTTCAGATAATCAGCCTCAGGGTGGCAGCGTTCAGAGCTCACACACTCAGGGGACTTTGTTATTATGGGAAAACCCATCCATCCATCGATACACCGCTTAGTCCTCATTAGGGTCGCAGGGGGGCGGAGTCTATCCCAGCTGATTTAGGGTGAAGGCTGGGGACACCCTGGACAGGTAACAGTCTATCACAGGGCTACACATAGAGACAAACAATCACACTCACATTCACACCTATGGACAATTTCGAATCCTCAGCATGTTTTTGAACTGTGGGAAGAAGCTGGATTACCCACATATGCACAGGGAGAACATGCAAACTTCATGCAAAAAGATCTCAGAAAGGCCGGGACATGAACCGGGGATCTTCTAGCTGCTAGGCGACAGTGCTCACCACCAAGCCAATGTGCAGCTCTGAGAAAACCCTCTCTCCCAAAAGTGAACTTCCTATACAACTAAACTGAATTTTCAGTTATGTTTAGGAAGAAAGAGATGTTCTCCTGGTAAGGTAGCACAGTGACGTAGTGGGAAACATTTGTATTCTCAAAGTTTGCAATAGGTGGAAGCATCAGTCACAGGATTTACAAACAGGCAACCGTGGTTCATGTCATGTGTGGGAACAATATTGTTTAACCAGTTAAGTTTCATTTCCACTAGCTGTAGAAAAAAAGCATGGTTTGGATTAAAATCCGACTCTTTCACCACATATTTTAAGCCTCTTTTCCATTTTCTGGGTTACCAGAGTGACGAGTTCTGCCCCATCATATTTTCTATCTCTATCTATCTCTATTTTAATGATAGATATTTTATTTCCTTTATTGTATTTCAGGTATTTATCTAGCTAGCTTATTCTATCTTACTTTATTTTATCTCATGCGGTGTTTCCACATTGCATGTGTTATACAGGATAGCGTTCCCTGTGTTTTAGAGTCCTTTATTCATAACTTGACTGTGAGAGTAGGGGTTGCTTGCACTGTTTTATTGCAATTTTTATTTTTGTACAACACATTGTGTTGTATTTTTGTTCGTATGAAATGTGCAATATAAAAAAAGGTCTGATTGATTGATTGATCTAAGCAGTACAGCAATAAAACAAATCAAATATATGTTGATTAGGAACGTGTCTGTAAAACATGACAAAGAAATGCAATACAGCAGAAAACATATTTCCCCCAAAACATAATGTGGAAAGCAGTTCAGCTGTATTTTTTTACAGACTGGGCTTTTGTGGTGTGTTTGCTTGTAGACTGACTTATAAATGGGATGCCTTTGTTTTGGTGTGCGCATGTATATCAAACACAGTGACAACATTTACTGTTCAGGACTTTCATTCAAAGAACGAAGACCAGGACGAGTCAACGGAACCATCGTGACCTCGACTGTTCAGGTGAAACAAACTCACCTGATCAGTGAGCTTCATTCTCATTCATGTCGAGTCTCCTTTAGAAATAGTTCCAGTGGAACCTCTGAGAACATTAGAAGAATGGAGTCATAATATTCCTTCATTTTAATTAGAGATATTTAATAGTATTTTTAATCATCATTTACGCCATCTAACAAAAGACAGAGAAAATATTTCAAGAAAACGGTTGAAATACTCCAGAACAAAGATGTTCTAATAGGTAAAACATAAAAATCTGAAAAAAATCTAACATTTTGAGACAGTAGTTAAAGTTTTTCTGATATTTAGACAAAGGTATGAATATTTTCAGAAAAAACTTGCTGAAATATTTTAGATATTAAGAAAAAAGTAAATATTTTTTGAAAAAGTTTGTAATATTTTGAAAGTAGTTGTTTATTTTAGATATTTTTAGAAAAGTGTGATCTTTAAAAAAAGTTTTACATTATGAGGAAAGAAGAAAGGAAGAAGAAATATTAACGAGCTAAAAAAAATAATGGCTTTGAAGGGAAAAGTGAATATCTAAAAATTTATTACAACAATGTTGCCCACAATTTTTTCTTCTTTGCAATTATTGAAACTGTTTTGTTAAAAACAGTTTCAATAATCAGACAGTGGGACACATGCCACCAGGTAAAAACACCTGAGCCCCCAAAAGTAGAGTGAGAATATAAAAACTTTGCACAAACGGTGTAGGATCCACATTCCTTTTGAGGGTCAACATAAAAGGAAAAGTTCAGAAAGGACACTGCTGCTCACTGCGGGTTTGAACCCACATCAGAGACCACAAAGACTCAGTGAACCTCTAAACGTTGTCCAGATGTCCAGAGCAGAGGTTAACCAACCAAAGCAGCACTTTGATAGACCTGAGCCTCAGCGTAAACAAAGTACCAGAGTGTCCCAACACAAAGTATTTCTGAGTTCTGCCTCCTGGAAATGATGTGAAATTCATTTGTTTTGCCAATTCTGTCATGGATGTAAACGTAATGGCTGTCTGAATTACTGTATGGCTGCGTTCCAAATCGCAAACTTTTTAATTTTTACTGTCAGCACATACTAAAGCTGCTCTTACTAAGAACATTCTGTTGCTTGGAGAATATATAGAATATATCTTCCACTGCGCAGGGGAATAGTCGGACATCCTGGTATTTTTGGCATGCTGCATTTGGCATACTTTGTATTGAGACATACTAAATCTTCTGCATACCACATCGGATGGTAGGACTGGAATGTACCCTGTGCTCATAAGCAACATTTTTTCAAGTGAAAGCAGTCACTGGCATGATTTCAACCAGCTCTCTCTCGAGGTTTAGTTGTGTACCTCGAATCTGTACAGTGAACTTAGCAGAAATGAGTTTGAAATTGTACTGTAATTCAGACATATAACACACTGCCAAAGATATACAGAAAAAAACAGAGATAGAGAGACAGTGAGAAGACTCTTCTTCCTTCACCATAATCAAAAGAGCTGATGTTTTGTGAGAAAGTAATATGTCTTATCGTGATCTTTTGCAAATCTTTTGAGTGTTGAGTTGCTGCATAGATATTCGGAGAAAACCCGTTAAATATATAGTCAGAGACTGTTTAAAATTGATGCCAACTTTTAGCAACCTTACAGATAACTTCCTGCAACGCTGTGTTTTGTTTTTTTTTATTATGTTGAAGCAAAATATATTCTGGATCGACATCATATGTAGACGTCTCTCCTAAATGTATTTATTCACAGGTTTATGTTTTAGATTATGAATTAATTGATTAATTAATGTTTTTTATTCAGACATGAGAAAACAACAAAACAAGACAAAACAAAGCAAAAACTAATAAGCCAACATACCTGACGACCCAGTTTAAAAAGCAGCAGAAAATATGGTTTTCATGAGGTACAGGGAGGAGGAGGGGTTTTGACACGGGTATATCACTGATTATTTAATATTTGTTTGTGTTAATTATTTAATATTTTATTTGTAAGTATGTACATAAATAACTATGGGAGTGGGGTGCTGAGTGACTGATGGTCAAAACTGAGATGGGGTTTTAGGAAAAAAGCTTATGTTTCATAATACTCCTTTTCGGATATTTTATACTTCATGATTTTGTCAGTGAATAATTTCACAAGTGCAACATGTACATTTGTGTTATTTGTCAAGTATGTGCGCTCCTGTCAGTGTATGTGTCTTTTTCGTCCATTCTCGTGCTTGTGTGCGTGCATGTGCATACCAGTGGTTGTTTTTGTGTACTCAGAGGATCATGAAGGACACAGACAGTGAAGAACTAAAGGCCAGTTCAAATAAACTCAGAACTACAACCTCATGCTTTTTTGTAAATTCTTGTCAAAAAAGCCAAAAGAATCCAACCATGATTCAATGTTGAAAGGCAATGAAAATGGAAAACTTCCGAGGGCTGTGAATATTTTTTGTAGGCTCTGGATAACCTTATTGTGTTTTAATAATACACTCCATATTGGCACAAATAATTGAACACACACCCCTCTGCCTTGCTGTTTCCCAGCAGTAGAGCAGTAACATGTCAGAGCAAGACAGACACCAGCCCATCTGTCTGATTAACACAAAGTGAAGGATCAAAGTAGTTTGGTCGACTTCTGGCAGAGAGGCTGCACACAGAGCCAGCTAAAAGATGTGCCAAGACAGGGAGGAAAGAAAAGCATAGGAAGAAGGAAGGTTAACAGCTGCTTGTTCGCATCTTTAAGGTCACCGTTTCATCATTTGAGTCTGCAAACTGCAGCCAATAAATAGGCCCACTGTACCTGCACAGCACCAGATGACAAAGTTAGCATTTAGCACAAATTTTTCTTTTACTAAATCCCAAATATCAAAGTGAGAGGTCGAGAACAATACTATAAATATGCACTCACGTAAATAAAAGTGAACAAAATCATCATTTGAAACGATGTCTAACAACTCATCCATGCTCCTTGCCTTAGACTCTAAGTGGCCTGTATTTGTTGTCATAGTTACAGTGATGCCGTGCCGCTATCTTGCAATGATACAGAAATCTTGAACAAATCCGTGGATCCAGACTATAAGCTGCATCACTGCCAAAATCTAATCACTTGGTCCTTGTGTCATGTCTGACCTTCCCTGAAAATCCATCCAAATCCGGACAGACAGACCAACGCCGACTGTCACATAACTCCGACACCTTCCTTGGCGAAGTAATAACTACAGTCAATTCGACCATCTTTAAGAGAAAGTATGGAAAGAAATACAACATTTAGCCTGTCTAACCAATGTCTAAACCAGCTCATATGCATGGCCTGCCGGAGAATGAACTATTATAATTATATATATTTTGCTTTCTATTGTTCAGTTGTCAATTCTTTGTTATTCTGGTTAGTATTCTTTTCTTTGTGATCTTTAAGAACAACATTCTGCTGCAGGGTTTTCAGTAATGTTCACACAATATTAATGCACATCTGAATAGTCCAGACTTTAAGAAACCCAACTGAGCAGCTAGAGAGCCAAGACATTTCTCAGAAGTTATTGGAGACCAAAACAGACCTAAAAGGAGGCTGAATAGACCTGGATCTTATCATTATGTGACGCGATTAAAAAGTTCTGGGACTGTTTGTGGCGGGTCACAGTCGCACATGTGCATCATGTCAAGAAACCATGTGATACCAAACTATCAACAGCAGGACCTGTGTTCACATGTTTTTGTGATCACTGCGTAGACATCAGACTAGAGCAGAGAAGAAAACATCACATTCTGTGTCAGCCAGCAGCATGAGCCAACTTTTGTGTTGAGGATCACCACAGGTAAAGAGAGGTGGGTCTGCAGCTATGAGAAGAAACAGCAGTTTTCACATAGGAAGAGTTTCCAGTCTACAAAACAGGACAAGGCACATCCGCAGCCTGCTGTTAGTTTATTTAACATGCACGTGGTTGTGTGCCATGGATTAGAGTTGGACTAGCAGGGTTCTACTGAGGCATCCTGACCCGTCTGAGGGAGAACATTTGACGAAAATGACCTAAACTGTGGCATCTGGGGGCTCTAATGCACAACTCAGTGTTTATGCACTGTTTTTTGGCCACAACAGCACAATCACAGGGCCTTCCTATCCACTCTACTAGGCAAGTTTTTAGGAAGGAGAGCACATGAAAAATGAAAATGGCAAGGAGGCAAAAGAGCCTCAGAAAGGAGTGAGTGGGAGAAGATGGTTATTTTAAGAAGTTGTTGTGAAAAGGACAGTGAGCAGTAAATCAGTGTGGAACCTCTGTCAGCCTGGTAATCTACCTGCAGTGATGCTTAACCCTTCCATGCATAGAGGTCACTGCAGTGTACAGCTATTCAAAAGCTGTTTTCTTGTATGTGCATGAGTTTTGATAGCATAGTTGCACATCAGCCACTCCAGTGGATCCTATTGCATCATTTCATGCACTGCCAGTGATTGGCTAGCCATTGCAAATTAATAAAAAAAAGAGTGAAACCAAGATGGCCGACAGGCAGCCAGAAACACCAAGTTGCTCATTTTCTTTTGGTCAAAGCTGCTATAAAAAGAGACCCTTGCAGGAAAGAAAAATATGGTGACATCAAGTAACATCTAAGGAGTCATGTAATTGCAGAATTTTCCAAGTATTAATTTAATATTGGGAGGAAATTAAGATTAATCACATGTCTACTAAAGTGTACATCATGCATCATGAGCTATATTTCAACTACAATTCATTGGCTACAATTAGGCTATTACTGCTGCTGTTCTTGAAAATACATCATCTGAAGGAACTTATTATGGCTGTAAATAAGCTTGTTAATGTTTTTAGACTGTAACTTCAAGCTTTTGTATATATTTACATTTTGTAGAGCTCAGGAGCAGGGCCTACAGGATAGTAGAGGAATTACCACAGTCAAGTGAGAAGGACGATGATAGTAGAAGTGAGGAGCAATGGCTACCAGAAAGGAAAGGATTAGTAAATAGTAGTAGTGACAGTGGAGCTGAGGACAATGAGAGGGTGCTGAGGGAGAGGAGGCTGAGGATGCATCACAAGGTATTATGCCAAGATATTATTATTAGTGTCATGCTATCCTCAGTTCAGAGACGGGTCCAATTTTATGCCAGTGGAGTGTATGCTCTTTCTGTTGTGACTTGGCTAATAAAACAGATTTTAGTTTTATTTTGACATACTGGCAAAGTTTAGAATAGTTTCCTTGCAGTAAAGCTAGCCATGAAAGCATTCAGTGTAAGTTAGTGCTGGGGCAGTACATCCTGATATGGCTGACAGACGGTGGATAATGAACGAGAGACTTGAGAATCTATACAGGAGAGTGAATCCCTCAATACTGTTTTGATTATTTATGCATACATTATATGATTTTATAGTTCACATCATATTTCACAGTTCGATACGCTGTATATCATTTTATTCATTTGTTTGTTAAATCCATATTTCTAAAACAAAATACATGGTGTCCATCTGAGTGGACATGCAAATATATTTTTGTAAAAATGGGTTGAAAAAAATAAAGTTCAAACCTTGTTTTTCATGCCTAAAGATGAATAAAAACAGTTGGTAAAAAAAAAAAAATACTGACTGAGGTTATCATAATTCATGCATGAAAGGGTTAATAAGGAAAACCAACTGCTGTGAAACACTTCAAGAGGGAAGGAAAGCAGGAGACATGCAACCAAATATTTTAGTCCCTCATTTCAAAGAGACTCATTTTAAAGTTTGTGGAAACGGAGATCAATGGGGCAATAATTCATAGCTTGTGATATCATTTTCCATTTTCAGTCACCTGACATTCACTTTTAACTTCTGATTTCTGTTTCCAGACCACAGTAGTAGACGTCTGCTCTACAATGAGTGATTAACTGCTGCATGTGGAGCAACAGCAGGACAGTAGAGATAAGCCCTAACCACCAGCACACAGAGTAACTATCCTCAGACATCACGCCCTGATGGCAGAAAGCAGAGCAACATGACCAAATCTCAGGAGTGAAAACAAACATGTTACTTGAGTTTAGCATCTGCATCGTCCATCAATCCCAAGCTGGATTAATGTATGTTGTTTTTGGCCACATTTCCAGGTGGATGCAGGTGTGTTCTGCTGTCTCAGTTGCACAACGACACTTTTGGCAAAGTAATCTTATTAGTGAAACCGACTCCCAGTGTGCTGTACCTGAAGAACGGTTATATATATATATATATGTCCCACAGTGGATCTGCCAACTCCTGTCAGACCTTTTCTTTTTTCTTCTGCTGGTTTTATTCTTAGGAATATCAAAAGGGGACTAATTATACAGGTTGTACGGGGCACTGCATATTTTTGGTATGAAATATTCACTGCTGCTCACAGGCTGCTGCTTGCAACAGTCATTAAGGAATTCTAGCTGCAAGTTACTAACAGATTACTGTATGTGCAACAAACAGAAGGAGTTTTAAGTCATAGTTAGCTGAATGTACACTACCGTTGAAAAGTTTGGGGTCCCCCACACAATTTCATGTTTTCCATGAAAACTCACACTTTTATTCATGTGCTAACATAACTGCACAAGGGTTTTCTAATCATCAATTAGCCTTTCAACACCATTAGCTAACACAATGTAGCATTAGAACACAGGAGTGATGGTTGCTGGAAATGTTCCTCTGTACCTCTATGGAGATATTCCATTAAAAATCAGCTGTTTCCAGCTAGAATAGTCATTTACCACATTTACAGCGTCTAGACTTGTCTAGACATTCATTTAATGTTATCGTCATTGAAAAAACAGCTTTTATTTTTTAAAAAAGGACATTTCTAAGTGACTCCAAATTTTTGAACAGTAGTGTATCTTAAAAGTGAAAATAGAGATTAACAGTGGAATCTTGAACGCTGCGGATATTTGGTTTAATAACTGTTAAGTCTGTAGCATCAGCAGACTTTGATATTCGCACTTCCATGGAATGCTTCAAATCAGCATCATATCATGTATCGCATTCCTTCCTTTGCTCTTTTATCAGCCAACCAGTCAAACATTAGACAGGAGCAAGACTTGTCACCACGGTGACCAAGAAAATGTAGGAGCAGCTTCAAGCTACGTGTTGTGAAAGGAAGCATGATTTTTTTTCCTAAACGTAACAGAGTCGTTTTGGTGCTGAAATCGAATCAAACAGTGAATGAAAATTAAAACTTAAGTCAAAATAATAATAATAATAATAATGCTGAAAATGGGACACAAACCTCAGTCTCCTGCTAGACTAATGCCTCCACCACCTCCAACCTCTTAAGAACTTTCTTGGTCTGTAGAATTTCCTACAAAATCATTTCATTGAGTGAATAATGTCCAAAGAAAAATGAGTCAAACACAGGAGTTTTGTTCCTGGCTTACAGTGGTGCAAAGTTGCAGCGTCTTACAGATGGAATAGGTTAGTTAACAGGAGATAAAAGATGACTGAGATGGTGCCCTTTGACTCCTTTTTTATTGTATTTATTTATATTTATTTAGGGCTGCACAGTAGCTTGGTGGTTAGCACTTTTACCTTGCAGCTTGAAGATCCCTAGTTCTCATCCGGGCCTGGGATCTTTCTGCATGGAGTTTCCATGTTCTCTCTGTGCATGTGTGGGTTTTCTCCAGGTTCTCCAGCTTCCTCCCACAGTCCAAAAACATGCTGAGGTTAACTGGTGATTCTAAACTCTCTGTAGGTGTGAATGTGAGTGTGATTGTTTGTCTCTATGTGTAGTCCTGTGATAGACTGGTGACCTGTCCAGGTGTCTCCTGCCTTCACCCTAAGTCAGCTGGGATAGACTCCAGAAAGATGCTAAATCTGCATTGTCTGTACTTTTCAATAAAGTTAAAATGTTTAGAGTAAAACCTTAAAACACACAGACGGATGTAAACTACTGGAGTCTAAACTCATTGGGGGGTTTTCACATGCACGGCTTGGGGCAACAGGGATAATAGCTACTTTTCCATATTAGTACTGTTATGGCCCAAGTCAGTCTTAATTATTATAAAGCATGCTCATCTAAAATAGAAACAGCCCTCACCCATTTGTTAGGACCTGTTGGCTACGGAAAGCACAAATGTCTCAGTTTGGCGAGGATGGTATCCTGGGCAGTTACCGTGGAGACCCCAGTGATGATGCAGTCAGGGGCGCTTAGTGAAGGGGCTTAAGGGAGCACTGTGCCAAACCAGCAAATCCTCCAGAGGGATTTTCACCCAGCAATGTCTGAGCCCTGATTCTGTCCAATGGACTCCAGATGTTGTGGCACAGAGCGACAGTCTGTGGCTCAATTTCCAGCCCAGTATTTCAGTTTCACAAATTGTAATTCATGAACAAATATGTTAAAACATGGTCTTGAGTGCCCCCATAAAAAAGAGACAGAAAAATGTCATTATGAACCTTGCTAATCACATTTGTTGCATGGATATAGACATGTTTTATATACCAGTGTAATGCTGAATAGCTGTATGTAATCACTCAACTATTTACAAGTGGCTTCTGTGCTGCAGAAATGACCAGAAAATGGCGAAAGGCCCAAAGGTTTTTATGCAGCTCGTAAAAACTGACTTGCTCAGAGTGGAATTAAAACATGGGCAATGTGCAGCATGAGTGGAAAGTTGATTGCAAGTCTTCTATCTGGATTTTTTTTTAAATCTCATACTCCTTGCCATCTGTTCTGTCTGCATAGTGAGAAAAGGAGATGATGGAGAACCAGAGAGGGTTCACAGGTTTTCCACTGATAAAGGAATTCCCCAGATATCCTGCAATTTTCAAGCACTTGGAAATTTGTGGTGCAAGTCAGATGTTGCTTTAGAAGAAGAAAAAAACATTCACAAAGAAAGTACAAATACAATTTAAACTCATAAAAGTGCTCTGATTGAGATAAAAGACGGCTGTGGGAGAGGCACAGTTTGAACCTCGTCTGGACACAAAAGTGACCAAAGCACATTTTATTTGCCAACAAATGGATGAGAAACGCCACTTTACACACTTATTTAGGTTGTCTACACATGTGGTTCATTCTCTTCATCTTCCTCCACCTCCCACATTGCTTTCTTTTAACCCCCGGGGGTGTTAGGGTAAGTGCAGGGAAGGGCAGAATTCCAATCGTGACAGTGAATTACCCTCTGAATGTTTCGCCGCCGTGAGCCAGGTGAGTCATGCGCATTCACTGTGATTTATCTCTTGAGAAAACCAGTTTGTGCTCGTGCGTGGATGCAAAAGCAAGCTGCTTCCTAGTGGTGTTTGTGTGTTTGTGTAAAAGAGGGAAAGTGATGTTAAAGTGTATGCAGTGTTTCAAGCTCTGTGTAGAAAGAGGCAGTGGAAAGTTCCTAAGCATGTTAAGGCCAAAGTGCGTTTAGAAGAGCAGTGCGTCTGTGCACCGAGGTGGGATGTGAGTTCTAACTCTGAGCACATGTGCATACATTCTTACGTACGTACCTACAGGTACACATTCCTTCACCTGACAGGAAAAACAAAGGAGAACACACACCTCGCAGCAAGACTGCAGACAAACTGTGGAGAGAAGAACGAGGGACTCTTCCTGCTGATTCTCTAAACACACAGTCCAGCCAACTATTACTGACCCACTGTGTGCATCTAAATGTGCAAACTGCAAGTCATCGGCTCACTTATATTATTCCAATAACTCCCAAGAAGTGTCTATACTTGTGACTTCAGCAGAAAAAGTTACCAGACATTTTGAAATTGAAAAATATAGTGACTTAGTACAGAAATGTGTCCTCACTGATCTTCTATTCTGTTACTGCCAAGCTGAGCTTTAGTAACTGAACCTCAGTTTTTTATTGTCTTGGAGGACCCACTAGAAGACTGTGGCCCTCAGAACTGCTTTCTATCTGTCAGCGACTCCATCCATTAGCTGAAACCTGCCATAAAGTATGACAGCCAAGTGCAGATTGTTCCTGTAAATGTTACAGACACGAACATTTGTGCCAACAGTCTTGATTCTTTCTGCTGGAGCTGCCTTTAAATCGTGTTTTCACCCACAACATGTCTCAAACTACTGCAGTTTAAAACATTTCATGTTTGCCAGTGAAATCCAGCTCTCTCAACAGAGAAAAATAACTCTTAAATCAGGCTCAGACAGACAATTACACACTTCAAAGTTAACATTCACCTGTAGCTTCTACTGGGATGTGGACACTTATCTGTGAGTAAAAGTCTTCCATCCAACCCACTGCAGCACCACATCCTAATCACACCAGTCACACAACTCCACTGCTGTGGGTGACCAAACCTGTGACTTGCCCAAACCCTTAATCTACCATCACAGACTGGATTTTTAGAGCCTGAAAACAGACCTAAGAGGAGGTGCAGAAGTCTAATTTCTTCTCAGTCTAATTAATTGCAATATGTTGAAAGGCTAGTGTGAAATTTTTGCACTGTAACGGCAAAGGAATACTGCCTACCTCAGCTTTAACTGCACCCTGAGGAATTATAATGAGAATTTTAAGAGAGGGTCTCCATTTTGTTACAAATGCAACCAGAAAACGCATTCTTGTCCATGCTTTCCACTGTTCCACAACATGCAGCAAAGAAATGTGGCAGCAAATTAAGAAAGAAAAGCTGCAGGCAAGCAAACACAACTTCAAACAATTACAAGGAAATTGGAAGCCCGTGGCTCCTCAGTTTGAGTATGAATGGAGATGTCTGTTGTACGTCATCTTCCCTCTTTCTTCTAGAAAGAACAGTGGTTACGACAACCACACTTCAGGACAAGGTGGCGTTTTAGTCTTTGTTGCAATTACCCTAATTTTTTGTTTATTAGATCTATTTTAACTTTCGCAGGAACTTGAACACGTTAATTTCAATTAATTAATTGCAAAAAATAACACATTAAAAAAGGAATGCATTCAGTAGGTGGTGGTATTGAACCTTAAGTCTTTTTTCCAGCTGTGAAAAAGATGTACAGGAGGCACTGAGTGACGTCAGCACAAGAAAGTTTGGTGAACAGTGAAGGAAGACGAGACTGCATTGAGCTTGTTGAGCGGAAAGTTTTCTTTTAAAAATCTTTCCGATGTCAGCTTGGATAAAAGCCTGGTTATCTGCAAATTGTGCAGCAGAGAGTTTTCTGAGCACTGCAGCTCTTCAAGCTGACGGTATCACCTCAATGCAAAACATGTTGCTGTTAGCACCAGAATTAAAGCTACATGTCCACAGGGCTGTTTTTTCTTGCATGGAAACGCATCTGAATATCACCTGCTTGGTGGGCGTGTCATGAGTGGACCACTAGCTGGTCACATGACAGCCTTCAGACCTTCAGTTCGGTTGAAGCATCGGACCAACATAGCGGCTCAGTCACAAATTTTCTCTTTTATTATGAAAACAGTTCAGCGAAAAGTATTTCTGAAAACATTTGAGGTGAGAAATAAGCTGCTGAATCTGCCCTCGTTTTAGTTCAATGATGGCTACTTTAGATGTTTAATGAAAGTTTTGCCATGCCTCAGACCTCCGCTCCCTGCGCTGCATTTGCATAAATGAATACTTTATGCAAATGAGCTCTGAGGCGACGCACCTGAATGCAGCTCAAAAAGTGCACACACTGTGTATTTCACATAGACAATGGATGGGATGCGAGAAATTGATGGATCCTGTTCACATGTACCTTAACGTTAGCTACGACAGTCCTGGTACCGGCAAGCGGTGTAGCCATCCCATAATAGGCCATTTTTCAAGATATTGGAAGTGCTTCAGTTTAAAAAAGTCTTAAAATGTGGAATATATATAATTGCACTATGAGTTTGCAGTAATCTGTGACTATAGTAGACAGATGAAAAATGCAGATAAATAGAAATGAAACTAACATTTTTGTTGTTTAAGTTCACATATATGTCTATTCATTGATTCAGTCGTCAACCAATTATTTGAATTGAAAAACTTTGCTAATTGTGTCAAATATTGCTATTTGACAAGAATGTGATTAATTGTGATTAATCAGAAAGCCTTGAATAAATGAGATACATTTTTTCAATCGCGTCCCATCACTAATTTTTACATTTAAGAACTACTTCATCCATTTAGTCCTTGCATAGTTACTTATGTGAGGTAGATTTTAAAATGTAACAGAACTGAGGCAGGAGAGGCTGACAAATCCTGACTTTTAGTGCGAAGTTTGACTCTCAAAGCACTACATCCTGCTTTCCCATAATGCAGTTTACCGGCATGTTTTGTTACAGCAGCCAGATGGCATTAGAATAACACCTTCTCCTTGCAACTCTACATGCTCAGTAATGCGACACTTTTAATATAATTGTTGGAATTGTAATATTGGCGGAGTGTCTTACCAACTATGGCATTAAGACTGGATGAAGCGTAGACAAAATGTACCACAGACTCATAAACAAGTGCCACAGTATGAAGACTTCATCATATCAGAGTCCTGTGTTTCACTGACACATTTTGGTTTGTCAGAGCCTTCACACCTCAAATGAAGAAAGAGATCTGATGAGTAAAAGCAGCTGCTAAGTGTTTGGTAGTGAAGCCTCCTGACCCTCGATGGTACATGTTGCTGCTCCCTGCTCTGTTGGATCAACCAGTGCTGCAGCGTTGACACACGTTTCTTTAGTCCTTCTTACACAACAGGCTGAGTAGACACAGCAGAGCTGTAATAGATGTCTGTCGTTTAAAAGAAAAGAGTCTTTTCTTGCTTTGATGTGGTTTTCATTATGTCCTACATTTGACAAGGTCCACTTTGACTGAGATTACACTCACACACACACTCCCACACCGAGCAAAGTCTGTGGTCTTTCCTCCTTTTGGTCTCATTTTTCAATCAATTTTCTGCTTCTTTTTTTGTCTGCGAGGCATTTTGTGACACATTTGATTTGCTGAAAGGACTCTAGAGTTACGTTTAAGTAGACTTCATATCTCACCAACACTTAACTCCACAGCTCGTCCACAGGCCTGACATGGAGCCTCAGGAGGAGGCCGAACAAAGGCTGAGCACAGGAGTGAGCTGACAGCTGAGAACTGTGTGATCTGCACACCAAGTAAAATATGTGGTAAATGAACTGATGGCAAAGGCTGAGTGAGAGACAGAACAGTAATAGGCTACCAAACCAAATCAGACACAGAGATCAGGGGAGCTAATCCGGTGTCAAGCCTTATACAATCACAGACACAGGAATAGACTGTGGAGCTCGACAGTGGCTTTGACCTTGCTACTGTGTGTGCCTGTGTGCATATGTGTGTGATAGTAGTATTTCCTGGATTAATGGTTGCAGCTAGATAACCAACAAAATGGGCAAAATAGGCAGCGGAGGTGTAGCCATAGAAGCTGCCAGCTGACTGGGTATTTTTTATTAGCGCTGTGCAGGCCACACCACCACTGACTTTTGTCATGTAGACATGAACACTGATCTCAAACAAGATGTAGTGATTAAGTTACTCTAGTTGGAGAGATCTGTGACAGGAGGGAACGGGTCAGGATAGTCAACAAAACAAGCAAGGAGTCACTCACTTCAATCAGCCTCCGCTCCTTTTCTTACATCCACACAATCCACCCAATCTGCTGTGTCCCATCTTTGCCCTCTTTGTAGCCCTGCTGTTGGTTTTGTTTTGGACCGTCAGCTTCTGTTTCCTTGCACTCTGACTGGATACTACTCTCCTTACATCTCCAAGGTGTCCCATCTGCAAGTGCATTTGGCCAAGCTCATGTGGCGGTCATGACCCATCTGAAAACAGGTCAAACTAGAGAGCCCGTCTTGATTTGCGCGAATGTTGTTAACTCCCTGGTCTGTCTCTGTATGTAGAAGAGGCCATTTGTGGCAAAAATACTGTGGTGTGTTTTGATTGTATTCCAAGAATTGTACCTAAACAAAGCAGGGCTCCAGACTGCGACCAGCAGTTGTGACCTTTTTCTGACAGCATGTGAGTTAAAAGTTAAAATATCATCAAGCTGTATTGTGTTGCTCTAACCGGCACAGACAGCTAATGTGTTAACCACAGTGATGGAAAGTAGTACTTTTATAACTGCGATGTAATGTGGTATTTACGCTTAAAAATGCAGTCGTACTGTAAAATGCGGAGCACACCTACATGCACTGTTTTTTCTGCTCATAGCAAAGGGCACATTTAGAAAGAAAATCATCCGTTTCATCTTGGCTCAATCTTCGTTGCATGTCAACAACAGGATTGACAGTTACTGAGCCTCTGGAACTTAAGTGATGACTCTGTTCACAAAAGAACCTGCTTTGCTCTGTTCTTCTCCCAGGAACTGTTCATCATCTGACTGAGGTCCAGAGGTGGTATGTTTTCCTGGCTGTGTATCTCGTGGTTAAAAGAGAAGTGGCAGGAATTGTAGCCAGACCGATGTCTGAGCTGATAACCATGATTCACTTATTCTTAACCAGATTGCCTGAAACGTTGCCGCAAACTTTTGTTGTACTTTCATACTTGATGCAACTTCTGTGTGAAGAAGCAACACGCAGACCACGTCTTTCACTTACAAATGAAACTTGAAACTGTTCTCAAACAGATCAGACTTGCAAGGAGCTTACTCCACGCTCAGTAGTTCTCACTGGAGTTTATTTTAACCTTATAGACTTCTGATCAGCTTTACATGAGTGTGAAGGTTTTGGGATGAATGCTGTCATCATAATATAGTCACTTGCGTTTGGTTGTTTCTTCAACTATGGCTACCAGTTCAACAAACATAAGTATTAATGGTGCTGGCAGGTACTTATAAATATAATAAAAGCATCATTAAACCAGCTTTTCAGTCACATGTCTGTGCACACAGAAGTGGATAATATTTCATCAATACTCACAGATGTTTCAGGTTTCCTTAACAACCATTTTGGTGCAAATTTCTTGTGAACATGCTGTTGTTCTTGGCCTCTGTCTGAGAGTCTCTGACAGCAGGGAGCATCACATTCACTGACACATTAACAACCTTCTGTCAATGGTTTGGCAGCAGATCTGGTCTGCTTTGGCACATTGAGGGTTTTCGTTAGAATCTCTTTGTTTTGCTTTGTACAGTCTTGTGTGACTAAGAGGATTCACTCCTTCATTTACCCCAAACTACCAGATGCTGACAAGACACTGTTTATGCTTTCCAAAAAGCAGTTCCAGTAAACGGTCTACCTGAAACCACTAAGCATTTCAAAGCAGATTCAAAACAACAACCCTTTTATGAAAATCAGTCATAAAATTCAACTTGTCTTGAAAGATTTAGAGGTAACAATTTGCTGTACCTAGTTTCCTGTTTAGTTTTCAGTGTGTTTTGGTGCCAACTTTGTCAGAATATTCAGTAGGTGATCTTTTTATAAGACGGGATGTCCTTTCATTTTCAGATGGGACTTAACTCTTGGACTCAGCATGTGTTTTCTCAAATAAAACACTGTACAGCTCTGTGTCCAAAGCTGCACTTAAGCCCTGTCACATCAAAGCAAATAACTGCACTGACTTTTATCATCTGGGAATGATGACGGATTGTAAGAAAAGATGCCACATGTCCAAAAACCAATTAAGCTGTTTTTTGTCTGTTTCTGTTAACCTGCTCTCTCTTTAGGCCAACACTGGTCATCCAGCCAGCCAAAACTATGAAAAAAATATGTTCAGTTAAATTTAGATTCAGCTATATCTGGCTTGCATAGTCATATGTAGCCAAGATGTCCTCAGTGGAACAGAATGCTGTGGCTACGTGCTGTTTTATTGCTGCTCTTAATAAACTCCTATGTAAGTGTTGGTGTGCTACAGCGAGCTTTTGAAATGAATTCTGCACGGTCTCAACAAGTACCATAGACATTAACCACTACGTTGCATTAAAAACTATAAAAGCACTCAGAGAACAGTACTCCACCAATGCTGATCATCACATAACTGTGCTGCGTACTGTGGCGGAGTAATGGACAAAGGAAATGTAGACAGGAAACACATATGGCTATGTTCAGTATCTAACAGGTGATGTACAGAAAAATAACCAGAAGAGGAGTCAGAGACCACAGTCTCATAAAAACAACCCAGATTCACACCAGTGTTTATTGAATTCTTCCTTTGGCCACGCTCCACCTGTCTACCAAGTTTCATGAAATTCAGCACAGTAGCTTTTGCAAAACCTTGCAGACAGGCAGACTAACAAACAGGACTGAAAACAAGTCTCAACCTTAGTTCTGCCTTGGCAAAGAAATGATCCTACTGTAAACATGTTACTCTAATCAGATGCCAGAAACAATGTTGCTGTGATGTGAGCTGGCTAACAGAAAATTAACTGGCAAAAATGATGATAACTGATTAACAATTTCAATAAATATTCAGTAAAAAGGATTAACTTTTGCTGGATCCAGCTTCCTAAATGGGAACAGTTCCTCTTAACTGAACAGCTGTGAGTTTTGGACAAATAGCAATGAAAATAATAGAGAAAACTGTACTCCTTATCAGCAAAATAGCAATGTTGATACTGTCCGAAGAAAAAAAGAATCTACAGACCAAAGAAAAGCTCTGTACACATGTGTAAAATACACAGTGGACACGGGAAAGCTGTGCAATGCAGAGTTGGACTTCTAAGTGATAAATCTCTTTGTTTCCCACATTTAAACATTTAAATGATCGCAGCTATTTGAAGTCTTTTTTTTCCTTCATACATCTGTTGACAGTTCTGCTAAAGTGTGCTCCGTCTCATGCAATGCACTTCTAGTACAAATAAAGTCGACCATTTTCTGTGCTCTATTTTCCAATTTGTGCTTTTCATTGCTAATCAGATGTAAGGAAATCAACCACCGCAGTCCTTCCACACGCACTGCGGCCAAGAAGCCATTGTTCTTCAATATAAAAATTAAATTATGTGGTTGGGTTTTCTTTCCTCTTTGGTTCTACTATTTGTCTTGCCAAACCCTATGGCTGGGTAGTTCAACCAGCTCTACAAATAATCTCCTTTTGTGTATCTATCCTCCATCTGTCCCGACTTAAGGTCAGGCATGATTTATTGGTAAACAAGAAAAAGAGAAGAATATGGTAGAATGTTTGGTGTATGTTGCTGCAGATTCTAAACAGTTTGTACCAAAGTGGAGGAGTTTGTTAAATGACTGACTGGCCACGTTGAGATAAAAGCGACATACAAGTGCCTCAAGCAATTGCATCAGGCATCGTGATCTAATGCTTCCATCATAAGTAAAAGAGGTAAAGTAAAAAATATCTAAAATACAAACCGAAAAATAGCAGCAGGTAATTTGAGAAATATCCCCAACTACTACATTCGGCAATGCCCTGAGGACAAGAAAGGAATCTAAAAACACAAATTCTGAGCAGCCCATAATCGACTCCTTTCCTTACAGTCCATCTGCATATAAAACAGAAAGTGAGAACTTGTAAAATGTTTCCACTGGATGTGAAAGTAGTCGGACATGGATGTAGTCCAGGGTTTCCCAGAACAGCAATACTGGTGATATTTCCAACTAGTATATGAACACACCATACAGACAGGCTTTCAGATGCATGACTACCAACATACATTTCAAGCCCCCTCCATTTTCAAATGTGCTTTTCTTGTTACTCCGCCAAGGATGCAGAGCCTCAGCAGAGTTCTGTGACTATTGGCGTTGATTTGAATGTTTGTCTGTTACCAACATTACTCAAAAACGGACTAACAGAATAGGATGGAAATTTCAGGGAAGGTCAGAAATGACACAAGGACCAAGTGATTAGATTTTGACATTGATGCCTCCTATAGTCTGGATCCATGGATCTGTTAAAGATTTCTGTATCATTGCGAGACAGCGACACAGTGTCACTGTAACCATGACAACAAGTGAACACTACATCAGCTGCCTGCTGACGATCACATGATTGTGATCCTACTACAAATCCACCGCTGCGGATTTATTGGGACTTATCCATTGGAAATAATACAAGGAACAATTGATTAAATTGTGGGGGTGTTTCTGAGTCCCATCAATTCCCGCCACCCACTACATATTTAGGTCACGTGATTTGGTATCCGTATATAACGTACACATGCATGCACACGGTCTAGGTCATTTTGTTTGTGGTACATCTATATTAAATGGACACATTCTATGTTGCTGTGATTTCTGATCGTCAATAACTAATAAACAAATGCTGAATTTATAGAAAAAAAATGCTGCATGTCTGAAAATGCCATATGGGGGGAATGAGCAGCCTTGGCAGAGTACTGTGCTCTCTGAGTGCTTTTGTTGTTTTCACTTGACTTGAACGAGTTTGATGCAAGAAAGCTGCTTTCAAATTCAGCTACAAACAAAGGTACAGTCCTCTCTGCTGACATTAAATCTCAATTTAAAGCCAAATTTGGTGAAGAATTAAATATCCATCGTGCTCTCTCTCTCTTTTTTTTTTTTAGATTTAGTTCTATTCATTGGTATTTTACTTGCTATTCTGCAAGACAAATACCAAACAGACAGTTAAACACCTTATCAGGGAGGCACAGAAGGGTTCAGGAAAAAGTAAATGTACTGTTTAAAATATGTCTGAATCATAAATTTGACTCTTTCTTTTATCTTCTTCCACAAATCTCAGTCAAATCTTGACACAGAGACGTGATACAGATATTAATGTCAATCAGTGTGACTTACAGTTCTAGAGAATTCTCTTTGTTGTCCATCGGAAATAAATATTCCAGAATTTACTTGGAAATCAGACAGAAAGAACACCTCAGAACTTGCCTGAGATGGTGTCAATTTTAGATTTCCTTCCATATTAATCACTAATCCAGTGATAGTTGTGCATATGTCCATGAGTACAGTGCAAACAGGGACTGAAGATCACTAATTCTGCACACTTTTGGTACCAATTTGCCAAAATGTAAACAGATAAAGACCAATAAAAAGAGAACTGTAATATTCATCGATAACTCACATTAGAGCCGGCCAGTTCATGAGCTTTTATGGGCTCTTGTCTGCCTAATGGTTTTATGTCAGTTTCCATATTGCTGTCGGCAATGCCTTCATCCTCAAAGTCAAACTTCAGAACAGCTGACTTTTTAAAAGCTGAAAACCAAACAGCTTGTCTGCAGGGTGTCATTAACTGCAGAAAACCTCTTTAAAGCTTTCATGTCACAGTGACAGTAAATGTGACTTTCACAGTATAGATAAATGTGGTGGTTGACGCTGGTATGATCCATTAGTTTTACCCAACTGAGGACTTTTATTTGATGATTCTTCCAGATTCATCAGTCGAGTTTGGGGCTCAGCTTTTGGCCTCAGGGTAAAGATTGAAGTAAGCATTAGTATTATGTTAAACCAAATGAGGTGACAAGTATCGGGGACTGGGTTTGTGGATGGGACATTAGGCAGCAGGTTTTACCCTCGGGCCATCTTGAACATCTGTCAGCTCAAATATCAAAGGTGGCCACATCAATCCACACAATGTCACCTATAGAGGAAGAAAACGAAACTCCTGAGCTGTGATCATACAACAGGTGGTTTCAGCTGGATTGTCTGAAACACTTTGGAGCTGCACTTTTATTTCACTACAAGCTGACTGTTATCAAAGTGAATCAATCACTGCTAACATTCCTACTCTCTCCTGTCTCCACTATATCAACACCATCATTTAACTGAGAAGTACTTTGGATGCAGCCTGTCTGTTATTACTACTGTGATGGGTCAACTGGGTGAGAGAAGAAGAAAAGCAGCCGCCCTTTAACAAAAAACTGGTTTTTCAGTTCTTCCATGGCGGTCGAGAAGGAACAGTGAAAGACAGTAAAGTCTCTGGCAAAAACAAGACCTCCGAGCCTCCACATCTCTGTAAATTATATCATGGCCTTTTCTTTCTGCAGATCAGGAAAGCACTGCAGATTAAAAAAGAGCCACTAAGTCGATTTAACTCTCAACTGAGACAGATTTGAAGTAAATTAGTCCTGACATTACCTGTAGTTTCATAGGTTTAGCTGGAAACAATAATCATCTTAATGGCGAAAGGCTCCAGATCTTAATCTCATATAATCACTGAATGTAATCCAATTGCAAAGTATATCTGTGTGACTTATATACTAAATGTAATGAAAATGCAGACATGGGTCCTCTAGACAACCATGTGACAGTCAGGCTAACTACTAAGATGTGTATTTACTGTGGTGCACACTGCTAAGTACAGTCGATATGGGGAAACAAACTCACTAACTCGCTCCATTTTCTTTCATTTATTTAGAGGCAGGTTGTGGTAGCAGCAGGCTAAGCAGGTCATTCCAGATGTTCTCTCCCCAGCGACATTTTCAAGCTGCTTCTGGGGGATCCTGGGGTGTTCCCAGGCCAGATAAGATACGAAATCCCTCCAGTGAGTTCTGCGTGGACCCTGGTGTTTCCTCCCACTTAGAAGTGCCTGGAAAACCTTCAAAGAAAGGCACCCAGGAGGCATCCTGATTAGATGCCTCAACCATCTCAGCTGGTTCCTTTCAATGCGAAGAAGCAGCGACTCTACTTCAATGATTTGAGCTCGGAGAAACATCATTTCAGCCACTTGTTTCCACAACTTACAATTTGCAGTTTCATCTAGCTTTTACCTAAAGCAACGTACATCTGACTGCAGATACAACATGAAGTAGGTAGGCAGGGAAGCACGATGGACCTTGCCTAAGGGTCCTCACTGGACAACTGCACCCTGACCGGGATTTGAACCACCAATCTGCTGTGCCAAAGTCAGGAGTGTTGGTCATTGTTGGTAGAACTTCATTCTTCATTCTCAGTAGAACTTCAGTCTTTCGAGCTCTAACCAAAGCTCATGAGCAGAGGTGAAGGTTGGGACAGAGATGGACTGGTAAACTGAGATCCTTGCCTTTCAGTTCAGCTCTCTCTTCACTACCACGATGGAGTACACCTGCATTACTGCTGACACTGCACCAATCCATCTACCAAGCCATGGCTATTTTCCCATCAGTCATGAAAAAAAATCCTGTGATATTTAAATTATTTCGCTTAATGCAACAACACACCTCTCCAACCCAGAGGGAGCAAACTGTAGAAACCTTTAGTGCATTGTGAGGGTAATACTTGAGTACTTTTACTTTAGTAAGATTTTTATTGTAATGGAGTATTTATCTATCCCGTTCTTGGTATTTTTACTTGTCTGAATACTTCTCCACTGATACAGATCAAATTTTGCAGTTGCTATTAATATGTTTCGTGTGGATCACAATTACACTACTGTTCAAAAGTGTGGGGTCACTTAGAAATGTCCTTTTCTTTGGATTAAAAAAAAGCAGTTTTTCAATGAAGATGACATTAAATGAATGATAAATCCAGTCTAGACATTATTAATGTGGTAAATGACTATTCTAACTGGAAATGGCTGATTTTTAATGGAATATCTCCATAGGGGTACAGAGGAACATTTCCAGCAACCATCACTCCTGTGTTCTAATGCTACATTGTGTTAGTTAATGGTGTTGAAAGGCTCATTGATGATTAGAAAACCCTTGTGCAGTTAAGTTAGCACATGCAAAAAACTGTGAGTTTTCATGGAAAACATGAACCCAAACTTTTGAAAGCTATATACACAAACACAAACTAAATACGGGTGTAAATGTGAACCCACAAGGCTGAAAATGATCTCCACAGACTAGCTGATCTACAAAATGTAACTGTCATTGCGTCTCAGGTTCATATGTGCTCTTTGCATAAGGATTTGCAAGCCAGACTCTCGAAAGTCGGACAGAAATAAGTTATTTTGCTATCTCCTTGCTTCCTGTGAATGTATTGTCAGCAAAGACAGAGGAGGCGATATATTACATGTTTGCTGTCAGTTTCATAGGATGTAAAATTTGTGTTTTCAGCCAGCCCCAACAATTCATATTCCTGTAAGTTCTGAACAGTCCAGTCAAAATGATTTATCTCTAGATTATTATGAATTCCTTCCAGCTAAACTGAGGGATTAAGTGTTCCTGTATGAATTTTGAAATTTCCTCAAACCTAATAATTCTTGTAAAACTCTGTGAAATCATCTAAAAGTGCACAATGTCACAAACCTGGCTTACATTTGGTAGCTCCTTAAAAGTTGTCATTTTGAAGACTCGCAGGACAGCGAAGGAGACAGACAACCCTGTCGTTATCTAGATTAAAAATGAATATCCCGATCTATAACTGGCTATACGTATTAAGTGATAAACGGGCTTGTGTGGGAATTCGTCCCAGCAGACACTCTCAGAGATCAGCTGTATCTGGATCAGGATGTTATCTGGAGGTCACCGAGTCCCTCTTTTAATGGAGAAACAGAGAGCAGAAAGAAAAAAAAAAGGTTGGGAGGAAGTCAGATGTAAAGAGAAAGGGGGGGAAATGAGGAACATGAAGATCCAGACATTGGATGTGAAGAAGATAAAGAAAATTGTTGAGACAGAGAGGCAGATTACGAGGTCAGAATGGACAGAAAGAGGACGGATGAACCATCATATGATCAAAGTACTGGGAAGGCTGGGCCTCACCTTGAAATCACATGATCTCTATCTGCTCTGTCTCGCAGGGAATTGTGGGGAAAAACAATAAAGAGCCAAGAAGAAAAGACCGGACGGTGCTGCTGAGAACTTTGGTTTGGATTTAGGACTGTTTACATGAAGGTAAGAGGTTACAGGTTAAAGGAATGAACGTCCTAAATGAGTGTCCTGGTGTGTCTATATGTGTCTGCACTGAAGCTGCACAGAGAAGAGAGCCGTCTAATCCACATCCTTACAGTATGTTTGGCTCTAACTAGCCATAAGAATGTGCAGAGTGTAAACACTTTGCTAAATGTGTAAACCATCTTGGAGCAGACGGAGCTGTGAAAGTGCCTCCACAAGACGACAGGCACAGCTTGGTCCACACAGAAAAATGAGGGAAAGTTGAGGAAAAAAACGCCGAGGATAAACTCAAAAAACATTCTTCCCTTTCTCACCCTGTTGGTATGAGGCCTGCAGTTTACTAGCATCACTTGTGAAGAATATTTATGAGGTTTTGATTAGCTTCATAGATCAGAAATCTTCTAACATGATGTCACAACACCCAGTAAACTGCTACAAAAGGCCTGATTTAGAAGTTTGACCTTTTACAAACACCGCTTTTAACACAAATCTTGTGCTTGAGCACCACTTGACTTTAATTACAAAACCCTTGAACATTCTGAAAAGCAGAAACAATTCACAAGAAGTATGGCTAAGTGATTTTAGTGTTTTAAAGTGAGGTGTTGACCTCAGATAAGCAAAAGCTACTGTTTGTAGCTGTTCTTCAAATTCACTATCACACTAAATTCATCGTCATCCACCTGTTTTAGGAACATTTTTAAATTAGTGTATAAAAATGGTTGAATATTAGAAATCTGGAATATTGTGTAAAAGTTTTTTGTACTAGTTTGAGGTGGGAAGGTTTGTGTAATGACAAAAACATGAGGGATGAGGAGTTAACCTGCCCGAATTCAAACGTGTAATAACAGAGCTGGTCCTCAGGTGGTGGAGAGGATTTGGCATCACTTAGAAATGTCCTTATTTTGGAAAGAAAAGCAGTTTCTTCAATGAAGATAACATTAAATGAATGATAAATCCAGTGTAGACATTGTTAATGTGGTAAATGACTATTCTAGCTGGAAACAGCTGATTTTTAATGGAATATCTCCATAGAGGTACAGAGGAACATTTCCAGCAACCATCACTCCTGTGTTCTAATGCTACATTGTGTTAGCTAATGGTGTTGAAAGGCTCATTGATGATTAGAAAACCCTTGTGCAGTTATGTTGGCACATATGCTACTAGTGTTTGTGAATGGATGAATGAAATATACACTGTAAAGCACTTTGTTGAGCCTACATGATAAAAAAAAATTTAGCACCTTTTAACTATCGTTTTTAACAGTTTACTGTTATTTTACAGATTTTGCCTGTTTTATTAATATACAGATAACAAAAATTACAGAAAAGGTATTAATTTACATGCTGAAAGTTCAAAAACAAGCCAAAACTGTGAAGACTCTATTTTTTTTTTAAATGATCATTTTTTCCCTTTTACAGCATTTAAACAGAAACTACAAAACATTTTTACTGTACTAAAATCAGCAAAAAAATATTTTACAGACATTTACAGCTGTTTGAAAGGGAAAAAATGTATAGAAAGAATTTTAAAATAATCTATTTAATTATCATTTTACAGATTGTCCACGTTTTGTTAAAGTACTTATAATATCTATTACATTCATTCAATTACTGCCACATTTTTACTTTTTTTAAACATGATATTTTTACAGTGTACCTGTGGTTAAAAGGTGACATTTAAGTACTGACCATTTACCAAAATACATGACATGTTTTCTTTATGTATTTATTTGTTTTGGCTACATCTTCTTGTGGCTCCCTCTTCTTCTGCCATGGTTTAATCCATTACCACTCACAGGTCTGAAATACAGACCAAGTAAATATTATTCTGCTCTTTTTAAATGACATCAGCCCTGATTTAGTATCTTTTGAAAGCTCCTAACCTCATGATTCAAATGCTCATAACCATTTTAGGATATCTGTATTAATACCCGTGCAATATTTCCTTACTATGTAGAGTGTGTGCACAGTGCAACGGTAGTTGTTAAACTATTTTTGTCATCAATAGAAGCTAATACTCATCTCTGTGTGCAGCACACTGTTTTCACAAAATGCTTATGAGCAGTTGTAACCTGTCTTTTTAGAGTAAAAATTAATTCTGAGGTGTTAAGTAGCTTACTCAACTGTTTTTCTAGACTGTTAAACATTCCACATGTCTTCTTCAAATGTATGACTTGCTGTTTGGGAGGTCTGGGAGTTGGGAGTTAAAAAATGCACTTCAATGCAACATAACTGCTATGAAGCCATAGAAAACTAGAAAAGCACTCAGAGAGCACAGTACTCTGCCAAGGCTGTCCATTCCTCCATCCGGCATTGTCAGAAATACAGCATTTTTTGTAGAAATGCAACATTTGTTTATTAGTTATTGATGATCAGAAATCACGGCAACACAGAATGTGGCCATTTTATATAGATGTACCCACAAACAAAATTACTGTACGCTGAACACAGTGTTATGCATGTGTACATTAAGTACGGATACCAAATCATGTGACCTAAAATGTAGCAGGCGGCGGGAATTGATGGGACTCGAAAACACCCCCACAATTTAATCAACTATTTCTTGCATCCTTTCCGATGGATAAGTCCCTGTAAGTCCACAGTGGTGGATTTGTAGTAGGATCACAATCATGTGATCGTCAGCAGGCAGCTGACGTAGCGTTCACTTGTTGTCATAGTTACAGTGATGCCATGCTGCTATCTCACAATGATACAGAAATCCTTAGCAAATCTATGGATCTAGACAATAAGCCACATCACTGCCTAAATCTAATCACTTGGTCCTTGTGTCATTTCTGACCTTCCCTGAAAATTTCATCCAAATCTGTTAATCTGTTTTTGAGTAATGTTGCTAACAGACAGACAGACAGACAGACAAACCATCACCAATCGTCACAAAGCTCCACCGTGTTCCTTGGCAGAGTAATAAATTGTCTAATATGAGCTTGTATGTGTGGATCAGCTCCCAACTCAAATGACCCTCATGCCAAACGTGAGCCGACATCTTGGTAAATATAAACATGAAGGTTTAGTGAGTTCTTTGCAACTCCTGTATATAGTTGTATTGCTGAGGCCTTTAAGCAGGGCCACATAAACCTGTCCCATGATCTTGTTTACTGTTCACTGCGACCCTCTACTGTCCAACCCTCTTCAAGTTTTTATTAAGTCCAATTGAATCAACAGTCATATCCCGGAGAAACACTTCATCAATGGCAGTCTCTCATAATTTATTTATTTGATTAAATTCCACTTATTTTAGGAAAATGCACCATCTCAGCACAATATCAGCAACTTTTTATAACTTAATTTTTATTTTGCTACTACTAGACAGAGCTGCAGGATAAGCTAAAAGTGCAGGATCCTGTGTAGCTTTTGTTAGAGTTCAGTTGTGCAAAATTCCAAACTAATTTGCAATTAGTCAGATAACCGCATCATGCTGACATTCAGTAAACATGGGACTTATGGATCCCTTTCCAGCCTCAGGCAGCAGGGCAGTGGCCACGATTCATAATCCAGGTCTGTGCCACTGAATAATTTCCGGAAACAACTTCCCCGATGTGATTTTCTGCTTGTTGTGGTGGGAATAATTCCAGCTGATTACACATTTCTGACACGTTGCCAGATTCAGTGTCACACGACCTTGTTTTCTGTGATCTTATCAACTGATCCTACTACTTAAAAAAGATTTATTATTAAATTTCTGGAAATGTTAAGTATAAATTGAATTACGCGTAACCAAGATGCATGAAGAGAGGGTTAAAAAATGTGAAGCATCACATGTTGAGTGAATGTATTTCCAGAAGAGGCGGGGCTGAAGGACGCTACAACTCCCAGCCAGTTTCTCTGGAAGTGTCATGAACTGAAGTTAATAGAACATCTGTGCGGAGATCCACCCGGGCTGCCTGTTCCTCTAACTCTGACGCTCTGATCCAACCCCCATCAATCAGCAGGAGAGCGGTAAAACAGAACAAGTGAAACTCACATCACATGGTTGCATCTGTTTCTTTATTTAAACCTCTAACTGGCCTCGGATAGTTGACTGAGCACACTTGTAACATAATCTCCACTTTATAGATGCACATTTTTGTGAGATTCAAACACAACCGCAGTCATTTTCAACACTGTACAGAAAGAGTCAGTGATGATAATTCTGAGGTTCAGTGTTAAATGAACTGAAATAATTTCTGTTGAAATGAAGTTTACACTGATCTTGATCTTTGACTCCTGAGCTACTGGCAGTCATCCTTCCTCACAGCCACTTTGAGAGCTACACATTCATATTTTCCCGACACATTTTCTCAGTTGAACCAGAATCCTTGGATCCAAACTGCTTCCTAGACTTCTTGTAGATTGATGTTTATTTCTGTCCTCTGTTGTTGCTGGACGAGTTCTGCAACACGTGAAGATCTGGGGCAGTGGATGAAACAGGTACAAGAGGGGCAGAGCAGAGCAGACTGAGGAGGGGAGTGGGATACTCACAAAAGCACAAAAAGATTGGAAAGTGGTGCCAAAAGGGACAACTGGACCTCTCCATAGTAACATAATCAGTTTTAACCGTATCTACTGTACTTCATGTTCTTCCCATGAGCCCCGCCTATGATCTGTTCACACCCCTCACTCCTCACTTTTCTTTTCCTACCGCAGTAAAGCACAACATGAACGTTGTTAAACTGACTCCCTGCAGCTGCACTGCGCTGAGAGATGCACTACATGCACGCAACAGCTCACAGCTGGAGCAGTGAACTTGTCTCAGGATGCCTGGGAGGCTGGTATTGACTCAAGCGCCCGTGAAGAAAGTTACAGAATAGAAGCTTGTCCGTGCGCCCTAATTTCCTCCTCCCGCTGTGTGCCTGCATGTCAGGAGAGGCTCTGCGTCAAATCCGCCGCTGCAACAGCTGCTCCAGCGGCCTTTGCGCGCCCGCACACACTTCACCACGAGCACGCACACACTGAAGTGGACTCCAGCAACAGCAGGAACGCTTCCACCAAAGGCTCAAGACGCCTGCTGATGCCCGCCATTACGCAAAAGCTGCCCGGACCACATGCCCGATCACACAACTGCACCGCATCACCTACCAGGCCATTACGCAGAATCCCATCCATGTTATCACACTGCTCACACGGGCAATTTTGTAGTTACAGGATTATTTGTCCAGTTCCATCAGCTGCTTCCAGCTTCCAAATGCTGGTGCACCAACAAACGGTAAAACTCTGCACAGAAAACTTCACTTCCACAAAGTCAAGAAAGCTTCAGTTCTCGGTATTTTACTTGGTCTGATCTGCTGTTAAAGTCTTCCACGGTTTGTAAAATACACATTTTAGCTCTGAGTGTCGTTGGCACGTGTAACATTACACTTGTTCCAAAAAAAGATGAATTATTTAGAAACGTTTTGGGAAAGTTCAGGGCTGCAGAAGACGTTGGAGAGGTGCGTCTTTGCGCACAGAGGCCTTTCAGCCTCTCCAGCTTCTCATAATCTATATGCACACAAACAAATACGCACAAGGAGGCCGCTTCAGCGCACAGTCCGCCTTTGTTTTGAGAGTCATCTGTGACATATCAGCTTTCACACCCACTAACCGCGAGCCGAGGCACAATTAGCGCGTGGGTAATCCGAAGACACAAGCTTGAACCACACCGTTCCCGTGCGCATTCAGCCAGATCCGCTCCCTCCAACGCGCCGCACACGCCTTTGAAAAAGAGCTCAACTCCCGAGTTCATCTCAGTTTCTAATGTTTGTGTGCGTAAGACTGCGTTGGAAATACCCAACCCTTTTGTGTACCTGTGCGCACGGAGAGAGCGAGACGAGTAAAAGGAGTTTGTCCATGCTGATTTGCCCGGAGGCAGCGCACGGTGTCTTACAGTCTGTTTAGTTTTACCTGCCGAGGCTCAAGCTTAGAGGAAGGAATAAGCCCTTCAACGTATCACGCAGTTCGTATTTTTATTTATTTATTTTGCAAAATATAATGTGCAATCAAAGTTTAGAAGCGATTAGTGCCAAATCGGACCATTTCTAAACTTTTAAAGCTATTTATGCAAGTTGTATCTCCAGCAGCTCCAAAGCTTTTTACCACGATGTCTAACACACTTCAGGTGCAACATTTTGAGACCTTGTCACCTTTTAAAGTCTGTTGAACGTAGTGCACACTAAGGCTCATTCACTGTCACTCAAGGAGCCAAAGAGTTTTCAAAAATGCTCTAAGACGCACCAAGTGAGATGAAATAAAAGGTGTTCCTACCGTAATAAAGGTAACCATAGCATCGGTGGGTTAGTATCCAACAGAGTCGACATGAAGGTGATTAATTTTTACACAGAATCCTTTGGCGAAAACTTCCCACTTTCTGAGGGCTGCCGCCTGTCTGTGCGCCACATTGGTTCTGTGTAGAGAAGATCAGGGTGTGCGTAATGCTCTCTCTCTCTCTCTCTCTCTCTCTCTCTCTCTCTCTCTCTCTCTCTCTCTCTCTCTCTCTCTCTCTCTCTCTCTCTCAACCCTCCCTCCATCTCTCTCTCTCTCTCTCTCTCTCTCTCTGGACACCATAATCTACGCCGCTCTTTCTGTTACAGGACAGATGGCTCTTGGCGCATGTTGCAGCAAAGACCTGCATGCATGCGGCTGCTGTCTGTGGCGGAGTGAGCCTGCTGACATGAATTAGGACACCGAATTAGGGGCGTGTGCGTGCGTGCGTGCGTGACTAATGCAACCTTTGGGTCTGTATGTAGTGTTTGGATACATCTGACAGGTTCCCCAAGACTCAAACTTTTAGGCTAAATTCTGAAAAAGGCTCCATAATAAAAGAGCCATAACAGAAAGCCTCATTTAGTTCACACTCACTGATTAACACAGAAACGCCTTTAGTAACCTTTGTATTGTGTCAAGATCCAAGAGCAAGCTAAAGGTTTTGTACGAGTTCTAATTCCATTATTAAAAAGTAAGATTTAATATTTGAACGTCCCAGAACCTCTATAAATTGGTTGGTCATGCGTTAGTGTGACAAACTATCATTTCCAAGTTTTTCATTCACTTGTCTGAGGTCAGTCAATGTGATTTACTGGGAGTTACAGTGCACTGCCCTTAAGGGGACAAAGGGATATTTTGGTTTCTTTTAAGTGGGTTGCATGAAGTAGTTATCAGTGATCAGTTTATTACTTAAACTAGATTACAATGGGCACACTCCCAGTATGCAGACAGGAGGACCTGCAGAGATGGGCTTGCTGTTGACGGGTCGGTAGCAACATGGATTTTAGCCGTCTAAAAAAAAGCCCAGCCAAAAAAATCTATACCAGTTTAATTGTGTACTATATTTAGTCAGACAGTACTGTCCAACAGGAAAGTGAAGCTTGCATGCAGTTCTGTGCTCTCTTTGAAGCCACCAGACTCCACTGACAATAACTGTATTTCTACCTCTTAGAATACAGGAGTTCAGCCAGATCCAAACCAACGTATTAAACATTTTACATCTGGTTGGAGCGAATGTATTAAACCACCAAAGTCATACAATAACACAAAGGAACTAACTAGTTAAAGTAGTGGTGGGATTAGTGTTTGGGAAGGTAAAATTACTGTTTTTGTCAACAGTCTGGCTAGTCTTACTTTAGCTCTGGTTCCTGTAAATGAGTGGCTTTTTAAATCTTGCCTGCTTCTGAATTTAACTAAAACTGTTTGTGTGATGTTCACAAAGCAACCATCAGACATCAAACATTCAAGAGTCTCTTTGGGAGGACAGGAACTAGAAATAGAATAGAATAGAATAGATCTTTATTGTCACTGTTACAGAGAACAATGAAAATCGGTTTAGTGCTCTCCAAATAGCAACATCAAAAATAGTCTGTATAAAACAGCTTACAAAAATATATACAGCATAAGAGAGCAAAATTGCACATGGTATAACTTGCACTGACTCATAAATATTGCACTTGCAGGTATGTGGTATTGTCGTTCAGGGGGGAGGGAGCAGACATTTGACAGCTTGGGGATAAAAACTGCTTTTGAGCCTGTTGGTTTTGACTCTAAGTGTCCTGTAACATCTACCTGAGGGGAGGGAAGAGAACAGAGAGGATCCTGGGTGTGAGAGGTCTCTGGTGATTCCCCCGGCTTTCCTCTGAAGTCTGCTGGTGTAAACGTCTCTGAGGGGAGGTAGTGTGGTCCCAATCACCCACTCTGCTGCTCTCACCACCCGTTGCAGGTCCTTCCTGTCCTCTGCAGTGCAGCAGGTGAACCACCTGTACAGCAGTAGGTCAGGAGGCTCTCAGTGGTGGAGCGATAGAAGTTTATGAGCAGCTTTTGGGGGAGATGAGCCTGACGCAGCTTCCTGAGGAAGTACAGTCTCTGTTGGGACCTCCCCACCTGGTCTGAGATGTGGGTGGACCATGTGAAGTCCGCAGAGATGTGGACCCAGAGGAACCTGAAGCTATCCACCCTCTCTACCTCTAACCAAAACCAAAACTATGATAATAACTACAACAACTATTCACGACTGAAGTCAACATACAGACACTCAAACGTCATCCACAGCTGACCTGGTGCCTAATACCCACCCATCACATTGGTTCTATGCTGATACCTCACAGAAGGAGGTTAATATTGTGTACTGAACTATCCTCATCACATCACAACAAGCTTCTCTTGCAGTGTGTTTCTCTGCATCCAGAAAGACTGTAGAAACCAGTATTGGTTGGCAGCTGAATTCAAAAGTCTGCTGCCACACCTGCGAAGCTTTCCATTCTGGCACAGCACCTAATGCACTTTTGATGTGATAACAGTGACAGATTTACTACTCGAAATTCTTCTTCTTTTGATGACTGGAATGGTAAAACATTTGCCAACGAGTTAACTCATATGAAAAGGCTGTCTCCGGTTGATTTTAATGTTTCCTGCTGTCGATTTATTGAGTGCCTGATACATGTTTTAAAAGTTTTTGTATCAAAGTCAACCTTTCAGTTTTTTGCGTGTACTAAATCTATCAGTTGGCTTCTTTGCAGTTTAACGATCGCAGTTGGAGCTTCCAGAATTTTACTGCTACTCACATTGGTTCATGTCTAGAGGATTTTCTGGGAATGTAGCACTTTCTTTTGGCTGCCAAACTAGAAGTCATGAGCTCTTATCAAGTGTTTTATAAACAAATAGTCAAAATATCAGTAATCTCTGTGACGGACTAGTTTATCACTTGCTGGACTGACACAATCTCACAAAGTGACAGCTTTTACACTGGAAACCACACTCTACATCCTGTCTCCTACCAGCAGATATCATTGGGTTGTTTAATCAGGGCCATAATCTAATGTAGTTGTCTACTATAGAGGTGACAGATGAGAAAAACATTCATTTGTAGCATTAATTTTAACATCAGTCCTGTGCAGGCTGGAGGCAATAGTAAAGATGTAATTTGTCACTAAAGTACAGCAGAAGTTGTTGTGTAAATGTTGCCTAACGACAGAGGTACCGGATCAGTGTGGCTTGTTTGAAATGCAATACTGAAAAACTAGTTTTTGGTGAAAATGATGAATATCTGCAATAACTCATCTGTCTGTTATTCAAGTTATGTCAGTTTGCCGAAGTTTCTGTTCACGAGTCAGCAAGTTGTTGTGAACAGAACTGATTCCCCAGTAGACCTCCATGATGGTGTCAGTGGCCTCAGCAACACACATCACTGCACAACTTGTCGCTCTTCCTACTTTGTGTGAATGTGTAGTTGTGCGTTCTGATGAGCTGTCCCTTTGGACAAACTTCTCGTCTGTTTCTGAGCTGATTTCACAACCAAAAACATCAAAACAAACTTGGCAGCGTTCTGTTAGCTGCACATCTGGTCGTCCCCGTCCGTCCTGTAATCTCAGCAGCACATCTGGTTAAACTGTGAAGGCTTCCTCATTGGCCAGAATACAGACATGACCCGACCTGACAGATAACAGGGCGTGTGCATGGTGGATGGATAGATACTGATTTTAAACTTTAACTAAAGTATGGACCACAGTAAAATATCTGTGGTTGGATTTAGACTGAGGTTATGGAATTTTAGTGTAAAATTTTGGGGTTTGAGCATTTTTCTATTTTTTCTTTTTTCCTGTCCCTGTTTTATTTGCATATCGAGTACGAAGTATGTGTGAGGATGCATTTGCACGTGTACAAATTTGTGGGTCATGCAACATTCCTGCCTGTGATTATTCTAGTGACTGACAGCTGATTATGTTAAGAAATGTCGTCATGCAAAATTCATTCTAAACTCTATACACAAAAAATGTGTTCACAACCTGAAAACCTTCAGGCTAAACTGTCCCTTTCTTACTGATAGAACACAATAGGAAATGCAAAACACTTTTCACTGTAGTCAGACAGTGTAGTCATTTTTTCCTATGGCAATAAGCAGGGAAATTGAGTTTGTCCTTATTTACTAGAGAACCACATTACAAGTTCTGCATGTGTAAAGTGGAATAAAAGTGGCACCACTGAAACTTCCACATTTGGTCTTATGAACACGCAACTTGTTTTATGGCATTTGTGTTCAGGGGCGTAAAATATTGGAACAGGATTCACGGACACAGCTGCTGCATGTGATTTATCACAGCAGACGGGCCACTGCAGCAGAGCAAACTGCACCTGAAATTGAAAATCTGCTGCAGTGTTTTATTGGACATAGCTGGAGGATGAGAGGCTGCAAAAGTTAACCTGGGCGAGAAAGAAACTCAAATTAAAAAATGGTCCATAGAGGTATTTCGCAGAGCCTCGAGTCCATCACCACAACAAACAGGGCATCAGTGCAAATGCAGGACTTCACTTTCATTGTTTCAACACACATCTCGTGTCCTATCTAATGAGTGAAGCAGCCAAGACTTTAAGATATACGCAGTGACAGAACAGAGAGACATCATAAAATTAGCTGCCATTGTAGGGTTTTGTATTATTGAATAAATGATAAGAAACCAGTGGACATCCTGTGAATGTGAACCTTTTGGGGCTATTTGTGATGATGTGAAGCTCTTGGGCAGATTTCCCAGATAAAATGAAGTTCACCCTGACTGTTAGTGCAACAAACCGCAGTTCCTCAAATGTCCACTTGAGGTTGGGCCCTGAAGTGAGTCAGTCTTGATAGTCCGCCATGTTTAAAGGTCCAATTTCACAGTAGAAATAAACATACTTTCAGCCAAGTACAAAAAAGTATTTTTGTTTTATGTGGCTAATTTCCTCAGTCGTGATAGTTTTAGGGGGTGGATTTTTATGCGGCTCACCCATTTAAAGTGCATCAAGGCTTAAAGTTCTGCATTAATAAGGGTGTGGCTACTGTGAGCGACAGGTGGGATCGTCACAGGACAGTCAGTGGCCCACTACAGTGTCACCTCTTTGCTGATTTTAGATCAGTTGAGAGACAGGAGTCAGGCAGTACTAAGTCTGTGAGTAAAACCAGAGTCAGGAATGTTTCTCATGGCACCCAAACCCCCAGTAATGTTGGGATCAAGTTCTACAGTTTTACAGTTCTACAGTACGCTACTGCTGACCCTGACACCTCAGATCTACGGTGTCTGATCCATACTATAATCATATGTTAGTAGGTGGAGGAGGGAGTTTACTAGTCATATATATGCAAGTGATAACAGCTGATAATGGCTATTCAATAAGCTGATAACAGTCAAACTGGGTGGTTTAAACCCTGTCACAATCATGGCACATCAACAATGGCAGGGTTAATGTGGCATTCCTTGGCGCTCCTGGTCTACTTAAAAACAACCATATCTGTCCTTCATTTGTCTTCCCCAGGAACTTACAATTTAAAAGTAAATGGGTGCAGGTGATCGGACAAGAGCCCGGTTCAAAGACGTAGCGTCCATGTACAGTTTGTACTTTACCTCAGGGGATAATTCTGTGCCAGACAGATGCATCTCAAACAGAATAGTCACAAGTTGTTTTGCATGAAACAATTTTGCCACACTGCAGAAAAGAGAGAGTGCACAGAAAGACAATACTTGAATATCACCAGTATCTAGTAGAACTTTTTGCATTTTGGTTTTGAATTAGACCTCTGCTGATGATACCAAAAATTAGCCACGTTCAGACTAATCCTTCAATTCAGTGACACCACTAGATGTTATGTCTGAAACAAGCAAAACAGTTCCCTGCTGGCTTTCATACCTATAATCTACCCAGCAGCTGATGTAAACATGTTATAGAGAAAACTGCACTGTAAAACAAAATAACAAAATACAATTTTGCATCTTCTGAAGGAAGCTAAATGTGACCGATATATTTGCACTGCATGTTGTTTCCCACCCTGCATGTTGCAGAGTTATGACTCTACTGTACATGTGTGGGTTTTTTTTCTCTGTATGACTAAGCATTAGTCATACATCACAAGAGGTCCCTTAATACCATCATTTCATCCAACATCATCACTGTAAAGGACTCGTTCAATTTTTAATCAGCACAATGGCAACGCACATCTCCTGCAGATCCCGAGGGCTCAACATGTGACATGACAACTGTGTAATTATTATCCTGGACCGCAGTGAAATCATCAAATATGTAAAGAGTGAGGGAGAGGAGGGACGTTTTAGAGGAGAGAGGGGGAGGCAGAGACCGAGGACAAGAAAAGAAATCAGCAGGATGATGAAAAGAGGAGAGAAGAGAAGAGTGAGAGGTAAAGAAGGAAGAAGCAAGTGATGGAAGGCTTTAATGTTTCCTCAATACAATACTTAAAAGAAAATATTCTAACCACAACTATGTTTCCTTCCAAACATTTACAGTATTAAAGTCATTTCTAGGAGACAGTCCTGGTTATTACTGTTACACTCCAATGCTTTGTTGTATCTTGTAGGAAGTGAGGTCACTGTCACAAACAGGGAGTTTTATATGAGTTGACTAGTGTCAAGCTTGGGCTGCTCAGTAACTTGGTGGTTAGCACTTTCACCTTGCAGCTAGAAAATCCCTGGTTCGCGTTCCAACCTTCCAGGGATCTTTATGCATGGAGTTTAGATGCTTTCTCTGTGCATATGTGGGTTTTCTCCGGCTTCTTCCTATAGTCCAAAAACATGCTGATGTTAATTGGTGACTCTGAATTGTCCGTAGGTGTGAATGTGAGTATGATTGTTTGTCTCTATGTGTAGTCCTGTGATAGACTGGTGACCTGTCCAGGGAATCTCCTGCCTTCACCCTAAGTCAGCTGGGATAGACTCCACCCCCCACCACCCTAATAAGGAATATGAATGGATGGGATGGACAGTATTGAGCTTAGATTTTGAAATGTGCATCACGAATATCGGTAGAAACTTCAGAGATATTACTCCATGTAATGTGAATCTTCAAAACAGTAATATGCAGATAGTCAGAGGAGGGGAGAAAGGTCTGAAATTAGCAGCTAGTGGCAGAATTATACCTGCAGTTTAGATCCGGTGAGTCCGACTATGTCAAATTAACTGGCCAATCAATGGTTAAGGTTAGATAATAAAATATTTTTTTTTAAGGAAAGGGAACGATTATATTTGTCTGTAGCTCTACAGTAAAAGATAAAAGTTTTGGGTCACTTAGAAATGTCTTTATTTTTGAAAGAAAGAAAGAAGATAACATTAACTGAATGATAAATCCAGTCTAGACATTGTTGATGTGGTAAATGACTATTGTAGCTGGAAACAGCTGATTTTTTATGGAATATCTCCATAGGGGTACAGAGGAACATTTCCAGCAACCATCACTCCTGTGTTCTAATGCTACATTGTGTTAGCTAATGGTGTTGAAAGGCTCATTGATGATTAGAAAACCCTTGTGCAGTTATGTTAGCACATGAATAAAAGTGTGAGTTTTCACGGAAAACATGAAATTGCCTGGGTGACCCCAAACTTTTGAACGGTTGTGTAAATGTTGACCCTGGTGCCTTTTTAAATAGTGGATTCACCGAATGGGACAAATTTGCTTTTTGTGGGAATTATGCTCCTACTGTTGTTTTTGCAGTCCCAGATTGGTTTTGTCTTTTGTCCTTTATTTTTGTTTTGTCTAACTTCTGATGGCTGCATACATAAATATGACTTGTATCGACTTGACTGTAATCCAGATATTAAGTGTGGAGATGCCACATAGCGGCTGAAACCTGATTTCATGTTGGGATACCCCAGACAACCTTAAACAACAAGACTGAGTCCTTTCTGACAGACTAAATCCTGACGAGATCACAGGCAACATCCTAAATTACATGAACCTGATTAGTTTGTTTGCACAGTAAATTCCATGTGCTTTATGCAGAGATCCACGCAAGTCTGTTCATAAGCACTGCACGCTTTTTTCTTTGTTTGCACTGCATGAGCGAACAATCCCAACCAGCAGTAGCAAACGCTGTTCCTGTTGAAAATATCAACAGCAGTTAATTGATGAGGCAGTATTTTTGTCACGGCATTCTGTGTAACGTGACGTTGTCTGTTCTGTGGAAAATTAAACAGCAGTGTTGACGGACACACGTATATTAAAAAGAGATGAATGCGGCACATGTGGACTTATTTAAACTCCAGTAGGAAGACAAACACACATGTAATTAATACAGACAGATATGTGCAGGCACACAAGACAAACATCACGTGAAAATGAATGAGGAGGTGAAAGTAAGAGAAGAAAGGAAGGAGGGAAGAAAGTTGAAGAGGACTCAAAGATAAAGAAGGGTGCAAGCAGAAAAAGTAAGAAAGTCAAAGAAAAGGGAGGAAAGATGGTAGAGTCGAAGGAAAACAGTTCATAGAGAAGGAGAGGAGTCAGTGGAGAAAAGAGTTGAAGTAAAAGAGGGTGAGAAAAGGAGTGCAGACAGAAGGTGGAGAGGGTTCTACCACTCTGTTCTGCTGCCTCCCAGACGTGTAGACAAATAAACAGCGGAAGAAGAGAGTGAAGGCTGTGGGTTCTGGCTGATGATCATGCAACCTGTGTGTGCGACAGAGTGGAACATGCTAAACATCTCAAAGTAAACACGGACCTCACATGGAGTGGGTACGTCTGTTGACACAGGCCCAGAGTCGCTGCATTATGAACTACTGGTCTTCAGGGACTCATCTCAGAGATAGTGTGAGATAGTATTTGTGTATACATTTGTGTTACCCTTTTTTTCCCTGTGAATGTTCTTGTACTAAAAACTGATAGTGTGAATTGAGCAAATAATGTTTGCAGAACAGTTGTCAAAACATTGTTTAGAGTTGATATAGGCAGGTAAGAGTATTAATGCTAACTTTACACACTGCCTATAAAAAGTATTGCCCACTTTTGGAAGTTTTCTTTGTCTTTGCTTTTAAAAAAATGTTTAAATTTTATCTCTTTAAATAATTGACATTACTTCGTCAAGATCTGTTTTCCCTTTGACATGAAAGGGTCATTTTTTGTAAATTCTTGTCAAAAAAGCCAAATTAAACTGACCATTATTTAAAGCTGAAAAGCAATACAAAGAGAACAAGAAAAGCGCTCAGAGAGCAGTACTCCACCAAGGCCGCTCAGTCGTTGTATCCTTTCTGATGGATGAAATCTTGAAAAAATCCGTGGCAGAAATCACAGCAACATAGAATGTGTCCATTTAATATAGATGTACCCACAAACAAAATGACCTTACGCTTGTATGTTATGTACGGATATGAAATTGCGTGACCTAAATATGTAGCGGGCGGCTGAAATTGATGGGACTCGGAAACACCCCCACAATTTAATTAATTGTTCCTTATATCATTTCAGATGGATAAGTCCTGATAAGTCTGCGGTCGTGGATTTGTAGTAGGATCACAATCGTGATCGTCAGCAGGCAGCTGACGTAGCGTTCACTTGTTGTCATGGTTACAGTGACGCCGTGCCGCTATCTGGCAATGATACAGAAATCTTTAACAAATCTGTGGATCCAGACTATAAGCCACATCAAAATCTAATCACTTGTTCCTTGTGTCATTTCTGACCTTCCCTGAAAATTTCATCCAAATCCGTTAGTCCATTTTTGAGTAATGTTGTGAGCAGAGAGACAGACAAACCAACGCCAATCGTCACATAACTCCACCACGTTCCTTGACAGAGTAAAAAGTGCAATACGTGCTATAGGCACTGCAGATAGAGATTTTTACACTTTAAAAAAACAAATTTTTTTTGGTTTCTATTTATTAGACTATAATTTGTAGTACATTGGTGTCTTTAGTAGTGTAACAGTATTAAACAGTAAAGCTAATATTCCATTATACTGTACAGTACTGTAATTAGTGATTAACTGTTGAGGTAAATCATAATTGTAACACTGTAAAAATACTGTAAAAACACTGCGACCACAGCTGCCTGTATTTTGCTGTAATTTTACAGGAAAATCCTCAACAGAGTCGAGCAGGCTTGACTCCAGCTCGGCCCCCTGCTGCAGAAATGCTTCAACAGAATGAGAAGAGAAATCAGAGGAAAGACCAATGATGACGATGATGGTGATGATGACTATCAGAGCAGAACACTGCATTATTCATCCTGCTCCTTAGGGAGACACTCAGAAGCAGGCGGGGTGATGGAGGGAGAGAAGATAAAAAACGTAGGTGAGGGAGAAAAAGAGGAGAAATAAGCAAAGAACACGAGGAGGGAAAAAAGATGATGAGAAGCCATAGGGAGGAAAAAATGGAAAGAGAAGTGTGACAGGAGGTGAGTCAGCAAAGACACAAAGAAAGAAAGAAAGAAAGAAAGAAAGGAAAGAAAACCTTAAAGATAACCTTAATGCTGCTGTGATAAAAAAAAAAAACAAGGTGTCAGAACATATCGAGCAGCTTAGTGTATGGGGTTGTGTAGCTGCAGATGAGTCCAAGTGCCCATGCTGGTCCCTACAGAAAGCAACAACAGTGGCTTCAAGGCTCATGTGGCCTCTGTTGATCGATCGTGTTGATTCTCCCTGTACAACATCACGAAGATCAGACCTTTCCTGTCTGGACATGCAGCACAGCTCCTGGTCCAGGCTCTCGTAATATTACGCATGGATGACTGCAGCTCTTTACTGGCAGGCCTCCCCATATGCACGGTCAAACCTCTGCTGATGATCCAGAATGCAGCAGCTTGTCTGGTTTTCAACCAGCCAAAAACAGCACATCACCCCGTTGTTCAGATCACGCCACTGGCTACTAGTTGCTGCCCACATAAAATTCAAAACTCTGACACTAGCCTACAAAACTAGAATGAAAACAGCTCCCTCCTACCTGAACTCTCTCATTCAGGTCTACACTCCCTCCCGGCTAACAAAAGGTTCCTGATCCAACCACCACAACAGGGTCTGTCCACAGCTGGACTCTTCTCCTCTGTGGTTCCCTGGTGGTGGAACGGATTGCCAAATCCTGTTAATATGAGTCCCTCTCAGTCTTTAAGAAAAGATTAAAATGCAGCTCTTCACTGAACACTTTTGCACTTGACAGACTCCTATTACAAAATCATATTACTAATATTATTACGTCTGCTTTGCCTGTAGACACCATGGTCCTGTTATCACACTTGAACTTGTTTTCTGGCTCTTACCCAGGTTTTTTCTCCTGACTAGATCCTTGCTTGTGTTGTATCTACTCTCAGATATACGTCACTTTGGATAAAAGCGTCTGCTGAATGAAACTGTAGAATTGTAGGGTATCTGTATATCAGAAATGGACAACATAAAGCAAAGAAAGAAGGCAGTCTGGTCTGATTCCACACATTTTCTATACATAATGTAGGCGGCATTTACCTGGAGAATAGAAGGCAGCAGGATGCAGATGCAGTGTGATGTTTTGGGCAATAACCTGCTAGGACACTTGGAGTCCTGCTTTCACATCGATGTTACTTTGACATGTACCACCTACTTGAACATTGTTTCAGATGATCAGGAATAGCTTGAGAAACAAGATATAGTTCAAGGTGATCAGCCTCCAAACCACAATCCAGATCTCAATCCACTATCTGTGGGATATGCTGGAAAACCAAGTCTGATCCAGAGAGGTTCTGCCTGACAACTTCCTTGACTTAAAGGATCTGCTGCAGACGTCTTAGTGCCTGAGACCACAGAACACTGTCAGAAGTGTGTGGAGTCAAGACCTTGACAAGTCGGGGCTGTTTCTGCTGCACAAAGGAGACCAACGCAATATTAAACAAGCAGTTTTAATGTTGTGGCCGTGCCAACTACCAAATCACAGGATATTGTGAAATCACTGAAATGAGCCCACTGTCTTATTTTTCATTCATCAGATTTGCATGTAAGAACAGCTTGATTGCTCCTGCTTGAGTCATTCAAAGCTGTTTGTCTGACTGTGGTGACTGTAACAAGTTTTGAAATGAAAAGCAGAGAAAGTTTGATAAAAGGAATGTGAGAAGAAATAATACTGCATGGGGGTCTCCTGAGCAAAACCTGGAGTCTAACACGGTTTTACATTTGGACGATAATTTATAATACAGGAAACTATTTCAAACTGATCGCATATGTAAGCTCATCTCTTGCTTTTTGTAATTTTTGAAAGTTTAGGTTTTTCCAGGATTTAAACTTCAGTTTGCCAACAAGCTTACAGACAAAGCTCCAGGTAACTGCTACAACCCAAGGAAGGTCCTTGTGAATTATAAATTAGCCATAGCTAATGAAGTCTTTTGAATTTTTCAAGAGTCGAGTGCCTTCAATCCATTGAAAACCTTCCACTTTTACATTTTTGGATGAACGCGCTGCTGAGTGGAGCAGTCCATATTCTCACGAGGTGCCACAAAAGCATTATTTGGTCTGTTTGAACGCTGCTTTACTGGACTGCATTCAAATCAGTGAGAACATGAAGATGTAGACATGGAATCTCACTTAATGTTGCATGCTTACTGATCTACTGCTTTACTGGTTCATTTCCAAGCATGCCCATTATGTGCAATCAAGTCTAAAGACCTGGTCACACCAGCACTTCACTTGATTTACTAGGTAAGACAACAATAAATAGTCTAATAAAATAGTCCTGCCATGAGCCCAAGTCTGATAAAATAGTGAAATGAATGAGGTTTTCACCTTAATGCAGTTTTACGTGTTTGTGTAGAATATAATGTGCACAAGAGGAAGACTCTTGATGGACAGCTATGACCTGTACCAGCCATAGACTGTATGGTAACAGCTGGTTCACCTGGTATGGCAGCCAGGTTAGCATTAGCATTAGCACTGTTTTTCTTTAGAAATGGAGTTCCTGTTAAATGCATTGCCACTGCAGTCTACTGAGTTTATTTTGTTTTACATTTTCACTTAAAATGAGTTGAATAAATGAACAGCTGAGTGTTCACCTAACTTACTGAACTGTATTTGTACAAAACAAAACCCGCCTGTAAGAAGATTTCCCAGTTAGACAGTTAAAACTACCCAAAGACTTTTTTGCAGTTTGAGAATGAAGTAATGGTTGTTTTTTCTCATACTAATCAAAATCATTACAACCATGAAAAAGGTTCATACTGAATGTCCCTGTACCTGTCTTTATACACTGCCTGTCCAAAAAAAAGTCACCACTTAGAGTTAACTAAGCAAATAGGTAAGATCCTTCCATTGGATAATTACTGCAGTGATGAATACGTTTCAGCTGCAACAACTTATTTAACCCTAGCTGATGCAGTGAGTAGCTTCTCATTTCTTAAACAGCCATGTAGGAAGACATGTCCTGTGGTCATGGAAAGGATGTTAATCTGTCTCAGAAGGGTCAAATTATTGGCCTGCATCAAGCAAAGAAAACAACTAAGGAGATTTCTGAATTACTAAAATCAAGGTAAGAACCGTCCAACACATCATTAAAACCTGAAGGATAGTGGAGAACCATCATCTTCCAGGAACAAATGTGGCTGGAACAAACTCTTAGATGAACATAGAAAATCAACAGTAGAACTCACGACTATGTTTAATAGTGAAAGTAAGAGCATTTCTACTTGTGCAATGTGACAGGAAATTAAAGGTTTGGGACTGAACAGCTGTGGCTCTAAGAAAACCACTGATCAGTGAGGCTAATCAGAAAAAAGCCTTCAGTTTGCTACAGAGCATCCAGACCTCAGCCCCACTGAGAATCTTTGTCTGACTCTCCCATCATCAATATAAGATCTTAGTAGAAAATGAATGCAACTCTGGACAGAAATAAATGCTGTGACATTGCAGAAGCTTATCGAAATGATTCCACAGCGAATGTGTGTTGTTCTCAGAGCTGAAGGTAGCCCAATGAAATGTTAGTGTGTGCGACTTTTGTCTTGGATGGGCGTGTATTAGCCTCCCTGTAACCATTAACAGCCTCACAGATTGTCTTTGTACTTATTCTGCTCAAAAATGGCTTCAATAGTTGCGGTTGCATGTTTTTAATGGTAAATGAAAAAGAAGCTCTTCAAACTTATGAATGGGAAAAAGGGAAGCAAGTCTGACTGTATCCATTTTCTAAGTGATTATTTAATGCAACTTAATATCTTGAGTTTATTTAACTAGTTTCATGTTAATTGTCTTAGTTTTACACTTTCACAGCTTGTAAGACATCTTTAAATTAGTGAACCAGCTTTAGTGCCGCGAACTCACATTTTTAAAGCACAGTCTCCCCTGTGCTTCATTGTAATCTGAATGAATTTATAGTGATTTATAGTGTGTAGTGGTTTAGCAGGTAGCTCATAATTACGGTAGTTTGCCAACTACCTCTGTGAGTAGTCACAGTATCATCAAGCTTTTAGAACCACATATTTTGTAAAGACATGTTAAAGAATTTTACTGCCCTATTATCTGGTGTGAACAGGTCTTTAGTCATCAGACGCTGTTCTTAATTGGCAGGTGAAGAGGTGTTTATTGGTGAAAATATGATGCCACTGCATGACCGAGTCCCGCAAAGGAAGAACACAAAGCAAGGCCTTTTGCACGCTAAAACAAAGTATGAATGACTAATAATCACCTCATCCTCAGTGTTCCCATAAGCAAGGCACTGCCAGTGCTATAAAGAAGCTGCTCCTGCTGCATCACAGTGTGGTCATACTGTACTTGTATGTGTGAATGTGAAGCAGGGCGTTGCTAAAGCAGCATAGGTGCTACGCAAACCTTCCCTGAGTAAATACAGGTCAATTAATTTAATATAGACATGCAAACACGCATACAGTGAACACAAAGGCAGAACCAGAGATCAAAAGAAAGATGTTGCCTGTAAAGACGCTGTACTACTTTATGCAGGAAAAACCACAGAGAAGGACAATATTTAAACAGTGTGAGTACTGTGGTGGACAGACTTCATGTGCATTGTGTGTGGATCAATTACTTGGTAAAATTAAATACGATCTTCTGACATATTTGATAAATGATCAAACATTTCAGATATCCAGCCAAAGGTGTTCCCCTGCCTTTCACCCAGTTCATACTGGGACAGGCCCCAACAGGAATAAGCAGAGACTGAACAAATGGGAAAACAGTTGTTATTTATTTGAGCTGAGTTTGAATTTTAGCCAGTTATTCTTCTAATCCTTCCATAAGTGTCAAAATAGTATAAATACGGCAACAATGAGAATTAGAAACAAAGTAGAATTGAGTTGTACTTTTTTGCTTGGAAGGAAAGAAGAATTTAAAATTCTTCTATGTATTTACAATAGTGTGAGAACCAATGTGATGACAGCTGAAGGACAGGGTAACAGGAGAAATTAAAAAGCCACAGAAACAAGTCCTAATTTTTTTTGTCTGTTTTTCATGACAATTTTTATTTAAATATATATGTATTCGTCTGTATTGTATGTTTTACTGAAACATCTCACATCCTGAAGAATACATGCAATTGTAACAAAAACACCTTTCAGTCAGACATGCGAAAGATGTAATTTCTTGAAGAAACACACCTGTTCAAGTTTTTCAATTTCATGTTCAAACAAGTGTGATGGGGTACTGAAGGTGTGCGACAGTGGTATAATCTCCAGATTGTATATTTTCACACTAGTTAACTACGTATACATTTACTCAAGTACTGCACTTCTGCACAAATTTGAGATACTTGTACTTTTCATGACAGTCTTACTCCAATGTCACTACATTTGAGAGAGAAATATTCTACTTTTTTCTTCAGGACATTTATTTTCCAACTTTACATACTTTGCCAATTAAGATTTTTGCGCACAAACTATTTTTATTTTGTCTGAGAGCACTTGTGATGGCATTTCTTATTATTTTCAGATATTTCTACAACTCAAACAAACAATTTTTAGAGAAAATAACTAGCAGATTAATCCATAATCATCACAATCTAAATAAGAAAAGCACTCAGAGAGCGCAGTACTCTGCCAAGGCTGCTCAGTCGTATGATTTCTGACGGATGAAATCTTTAAAAAATTCGTAGCCTGCAGTGGTGGATTTGTAGTAGGATCGCAATCATGTGATCGTCAGCAGGCAGCTGAGGTAGCATTCACTTGTTGTCATGGTTACAGTGATGCCATGCCGTGCTGATTAGATTCAGTAATATTTTTAAGATGTTCCTTTTATTTTGAAATGATTCCAATTCAAGAAGCTATGAGGACCAAAAGGCACAAGTCGTGTACTGAAACATTTCCCAACATAACTCCTCTTCATATCAGAAGCAACTAAAAACGAACAAAGTGAAGTGAGGCCTTCCCTCCTCGATCCACCTCTCTATTTGTCCAGTCACACAAGTTGGTTTAAGACAGCACACAGCTGCCAGAGCAGAAAAGAGGAGAACGCTTTTTACATGCATGTTTGTGCACATGTGTCTGCATGGCTATGTGTCTTTGTGTTTCAGCATGTCAACACTCACATTCTGTGAGCTTCTTGCTGAACAGCAGATTGAAATCAGAGTGGACTGTTCCGCACAGGTTGGTCTGTATGCTGTCTGACACCGAGAGACAATGAAATCTGCTGATAAATGGTGGATATGTTTAGTGGGAAAGCACTGAGCATACGAAGCTCCTCAGAGTGTATTAAAGGGCCTGAAAAAGAGCCACAAGTAGTACCCTTGATAACATTGTAGGAAATACATTTATATAAAGAAAAATATTAGCATTATTAAGTTGGAGATCGCTGCACAGTGGCGTAGTGGTTAGCACTTTCGCCTTGCAGCGAGAAGGTCCCTGGTTCGCGTCCCGGCTTTCCCGGGATCTTTCTGCATGGAGTTTGCATGTTCTCCCTGTGCATGCGTGGGTTTTCTCCGGGTACTCCGGCTTCCTCCCACAGTCCAAAAATATGCTGAGGTTAATTGATTACTCTAAATTGCCCGTAGGTGTGAATGTGTGAGTGATTGTTTGTCTATATATGTAGCCCTGCGACAGACTGGCGACCTGTCCAGGGTGTCCCCTGCCTTCGCCCGAGTCAGCTGGGATAGGCTCCAGCACCCCCCGCGACCCTAGTGAGGAATAAGCGGTGTATAGATAATGGATGGATGGAAGTTGGAGATCATTCACACAAGCAGCTTATTGCCCCCTAGTGGTTGGACCAATTATGACAGGAATTATGAAGGGAGTGGTTATAGCATACAACCACTAGTTCTTGTTCAGTGAGGAGGTTGGGGCAGATGGATAGGAGGGAAAAACATTGATCTTCAACTACTGTTTGTTCCAGTATTCACTTTAACATGACCATTCCATAATCCAGACCACATCATTATTGTACCCATGACTGCAAAAGTCCTCTCTTTTAACCCAAACCCTGATCTTTTCCCAGACCTAACCAGTCTCCATGCCTAAACCGAACTAAATAGATCAAGAAAGTTGTATTTAAAGTTTTCCACAACCATCAAGCTCCAGGAAGTATATGAATCAAATCCAGGTAAGTATTTCTGACTTTGGTGCGGCTGCTGAGCTTGTATCTTAATCTTAATAACACCCATAAGCAGCATGTTGTTAAACAAGACAACACCGTTTGTAGATTTTACAGTTTTTTTCCAGTGATGGATGTAAAAGACTTTTCAAAAACAACTGTGGCTTTAAGAGATTCTCTCACATTTTTTTCTTTAGTTCCTTGAGGTATACATTTTAATTTGTCTTTCTCTTTTTTTCAGTTTCTGTTTTATTGGGAGTTTAGTTTAGTACCTTTTAACTTTTGGATAAATTAACCTTCTACTCTGTTAGACTGTTCTAAGATGTTATGTACATTCTTGTAAAGTCATGTTAAAAGCATGGTTGGCAGGAAATTGGATTATCAAACAAATCTAGCTGTGTTCACCAGATCTTTACAAAAAAAATGTTTTTTTAAATTTATCTGACATTTATGAAAACCCTATGCAATGACCACTGACTGTATATGAAGGTACAGAACCCTCTGTGATGCTTCCTAAGCAGCAGTTTTGAAGCTCAGTGAGGTGATTCCAACCATCATCATCTTGGCACAGTCTGATCACCTCACTTTTAGCAAAGTCATAAATGGGCAAAGAGGTGGAGTTGAGGTAGGTCACGGAAATGTCTCTGGGCCATGGACTGTCCTCATTCAGCCAGTTGTTCAAAAAAGGAAGCGTGCAATGTGACTAAAAGAAAAAAAGGTTTCTCGTGTCATGGAGAGCAGAGTGTTCCTGGGTGGAAGGTGATGATGATGGTACGGACTGCTCCATTTGCTAGATAACCCTGCCAAGGGTGAGTGAGAGGAGTCATTTTTTTAACGGGACTAATTACTACAGAAAACAGGCTTTAGATGTACATGACAAGAGTCGCCAACATTTGTAATGCTGGCTGAGCAGGTGGAAGACAACCTCCCAGCTGGGCCACAATGTGCAAATAATGACACAATCCAGCAGGCAACACTGCCTCCTACACCATAAAGAGGGAGCTCACCTTCATCTCTTTGCAAGAGGATGTTCCCCTTTTGAAGAACAGACAAACACTGACTCTCAGTACATAACTGATGTAGGATGTTGGCGGTGAGGAACTCAGCTAGATGACATGACACTGTAATTTTGCTCTTGTATGACAATACATGTCATGTCAGTCTGTCAGTCTGTCAGTCAGTTAGCAACGAAGCCACATTAAGTAGCCCAGCTGTGTTACATGTAACCATCTGCCTCAGCCAGCTAACAAGTATAACTGGAGCTTAAAGCCTTCAAACACAGATACCTTAGTTGACTAATTTATGAGACTGTTTAAAGTTGAGTTGAATGTCTGTTGGTGGGAATACAAAGATGTGAATGTACTCACAAGAACAACTTCCCTATATCCAGTGATGCTTTATGACCATTAGCTGCTGCTGTTAATATTATTCTGCCAAGGAATGCGACAGAGTTATGTGATGTTCGACGTACATTTGTCTGTCAGTCTGTTAGCAACATTACTCAAAAACGGACTAACAGATTTAGATTAAATTTTCAGAGAATGTCAGAAATGACACAAGGACCAAGTGATTAGATTTTGACAGTGATGCAGTTTATAGTCTGGATCCACAGATTTGTAAAAGATTTCTGTATCATTGCGAGATAGCTTCGTGGCATCACTGTAAGTAAGTGAACACTACGTCAACTGCCTGCTGACAATCACATGATTGTGATCCTACTACAAATCCACCGCTGTGGACCACAAATTGTTTAAAGATTTCATCTGTCAGAAATCATGCAATACCTGAGCAGCCTTGGCGGAGTACTGCGCTCTGAGTGCTTTTCTTGTCTACAATGACATGTATGATGTAATATCCAATCTTCAAGTTCCAACTGCAAATGATGAGAGCTTGGGCTAACCCTAATTCAGATTTTTTCTCTTATCTTGTATAGTTACAACCTTTTACTTAAGTGCAGTACTTCGGTATATTTACTTTTACCACTTCAAGTTACTTTATACCACTGCATGCGATCGCCAGTACTGTCACTGTGTTTGTTACTGAGTGGTAGCCTGTAGTTCTGTTCTGTTTTGATAATAGTAATTAACACCGAGGTATGAATGAGCAACCTAAACACATTAAATTATTGTAGTTGTCCTAACTTGTCCTTTGCTTGTTGTTGGTGAATGTTGTGTTTATGAGTTGTGGCCTGTGAACCAAGAAAAATGTAAGTTGAACACTGCTGTCACTCTGTAAAAGGAAACACTGAGTTCTACTCTGCAGTATTGTGGAGTGACAATAGTGATGTCTCTCTGGTAGGTCATGATTCCAGACATGGATGAAGGCGTGTAGCTGGAGCTTCTGAAATGCTGTCAGCAGCATTTTGGGACAGCAGTATGAACAGGTAGGCAGGGAAACTCACTTCATATTTCACCAAAATGCACAAATACACTACAGAAGTAGTAAATATACTTCAAAAGTTTGGGGTTACTCCTTATTTTTTTAAAGAAAAGCAGTTTTTTCCATGAAGATAACATTAAATGACTCATAAATCCAGTCTAGACATTGTTAATGTGGTAAATGACTATTCTAGCTGGAAACAGCTGATTTTTAATGGAATATCTCCATAGAGGTACAGAGGAACATTTCCAGCAACCATCACTCCTGTGTTCTAATGCTACATTGTGTTAGCTAATGGTGTTGAAAGACTAACTGATGATTAGAAAACCTTTGTGCAGTTATGTTAGCACATGGATAAAAGTGTGAGTTTTCATGAAATTGTCTGGGTGACCCCAGCCGTTTGAACAGTAGTGTACATTTTGCTGCTTTGCTTTCTGATAGGATGTAGAGGAGTTTTTGTTTTTCTCAAAAACTGCTTTAGGTCAGATGCTGTATCTGGTCCAGATTTGGAATAAAGATGGGGTTGTAAATGCTCACAGGGTCTGAGAATCAGACTAATTCCTGGGTAGGTTTTCTGTGGGTCATATGAGGAAGAATCAGGGGTACCAATGAAATACAATGTGAAGGAAAACCTCGTAAACAGTGTTCATGTTGACAGTTTGGTCAATATTTGTGCATTACTTCTGTCAATGAAACAGGAAATGCTCTTTTAAGATGCATTTTTACATTAAATTTTTTCAACAAAGGTATTTTTTTAATGTTGAATACAATCTTTTTAATTTTTCCGCTTATGGTTACCATTTCAGAAATGAGAAAATAAATGAAATTATATTGTTAAAACCAATGTGGTTACATCTGGAAGCAAAGGGCTTCGTCCTTTGATTTTTTTCTTTACTCTGGCACTGGACTTCATTCCTGCCCAAATATGTTTCTTTTAGCATGACTTTCATAAATTATAAACGTTCGCAAACATTTAAAAAAAAAATACGAACTGTCAGTGATATCATCATCATCTTACAACCTATGATAAACAGAGTGAAGAAAAAGAGCAGAAACACTGTTTAGTCCAAGAAGCTTTATTATTTCAGTAAATATTCAGTGAGCTCTGCAGTCGTGAAGATGATGTGGAGTCAGTGACAGGATAATAAACTCAGATCGCATAGTAATTGAATTATCAAGTGGGTGGAAATTTCATCCACATTGACTCTTGTCAAAATACGTCCTCTGGTTTTATGAAAGGCCTGGATGCTTGGGTCACATGTACCCGAGTGGGTTTCTGTGTTGGTGCTTGTAGCTTTGTGTTGTTATTAACAGTCCTTTGTGCTCTGCCCAACCTGAATCTAGTATTTGTGTAGGTGTCTCTGTGCTGTTTAAAACATCTTGTGCTTATTGAGAAATGCTAGATTTTCCATCTCAGTCAGCATCTGCAGCCAATTACCAGAAATTAAACAGACCCTTCTTGATGGATAGATTTGTCTGTTGTTGTGGAATTTGAAGGTGGTGGGTGGACAAAAGCTATAGGAAGAAGAACATATGGAAAAAAAATTTCTTTGTAAAGTAAAGGATAGAATGTGTCTTTGGACAGCCAATCAGCTACTCTTTGGTTGAGCGTATAACCTCTCAGTTAAAGGTTCTGTGCTGTATAAAGTGAGATGTTTTTTGATGATCAAGCAGGTCTGGATGCTATATAAGTATCAAAATGCTCAATCCACAGAGTAATACACAATCACAACTATACAGTCATCATCATCAGGCATATGATGCTCAGCAAAGAGCACCCAGCACTGTCCAACCTTTATTATTAAGTTGTTGTTGTAGAGAGTGTAGCCATGTTGCACTTCTAATTCAAACTCTAAAATGTCTCAGCTGTGAGTAAAGCTCACCAAATATTCTACTGCTGGCTGCAAGAGTAAACACAAGAGTCTTCATGTACTCCCAGTATGAGAGGAACCGTAGTCCAAATTTCTTTATTTTAATTTTAATGGCAATTTCCCCACAACAACAGGCAAATCTTGTGCAGCTAATATGGTGATTAGATTTGATTATGTTGTATCAAAACTGCACTGCTGAAGGACACGGACAGAAATTGTGGAAACTGTAAGACCAATTTCAGACCAATAAACAAAGACTAGGTGGGTCCATGTCTTTTTATATCACCTTTTGTGTATTATGTAAGTAATTTTGGAAATGTTAACTATCTTACAGGTAACTTTGTGCATTGTGTAACATACTGACTTCTGCAGGAGAATCTCCTTGATCTGTGTCCAATTCTGGCTCAAATGTGTAGAGTTGAACTTTGGAGTTTTGGTACCAGTAGAGTTGGAGGGATACACTTATACTCATAGAATCTTAAGTTTTGGTACGTAGCCAACGTCGTTCCGCCTTGTTGTTGCGGGGAAAGAGATATGGGCAGCAGCTCATTCCATTTAAAGCTACAGACAGAAACAACCCACTAGATAGAGGGCTAAAACCAGGCATATACAGGTAATAGTAAAATGAAGTGGAAACCCGAAGGACACATTCTGGTGAGATGTAAGATTTTACTTTTTTAACTTGTAAAAAGGGGGACAGTATGGTACGGAGCTAAAACTGAGACAGTATAGGTTGTCAGTGTCATTGAAAATAAAATTTGCCACTGAAAAAAATAATTTGTCATTGTCACTTTTCAGAGTGTTTCTTCAAGTTTGAGACAAATTATTTTTTACACAAAAGGTTTTTACTCCACCAAGGAATGCGGCGGAGTTATGTGACGATTGCCGTACATTTGTCTGTCTGTCTGTCTGTCTGTCTGTCTGTCTGTCTGTCTGTCTGTCTGTCTGTTAGCAACATTACTCAAAAAGGGACTAACAGACTTGGATGAAAATGATACGACTGAGCAGCCTTGGTGGAAAACTGCGCTCTCTGAGTGCTTTTCTTGTCTCTGTTTTAGCTCCAGTGTGTGGGACGTTTAACCCTGTGATGCACAACATGGGGCAAAAGTGACCCGTATTCAATGGAAAATGGGTGTCTCTTGACCCATGTTGTGCATCAAAGGGTTAAGGTTGAGGAAGACAGCGGCAGTGGTTAAAGGAAACCATAGTTAGCAGTTGGCTGAAGTTGGGATGCAAATAGCTGCCTCCCATTTCAAAGTGACATGTCTTGTTGATCATCAACCCAGAGCTTATGACTCGAGCGTACTACAGTTTAGTACAACACTTTGCTGATACATATAAAATCTCAACTATGAACTACGAGATGGACGACTGTTTGTGGCTTTTCAAACAAGCCCATAGTTAACCAGAAGAGTAACATGAGCATGATCCCTCACTGGCTTCCCACCCAGGATCTCTGCTTCACGCTTCTTTGTTTTTAGTTTGACTTAGTTTCATAATGAGTTCAATAAAAACCAAAGAAAATGACTTTGATTGGCTAAATAAACCTTTAAGCTTTTTAAGCTTATATCCAGAAAACTCTTCAGCTGCTTTTACTTTTTTAAAACTGAAGAATGTCATACACCTGAGCTTTTTTGCAGCAGAAAGGTTCAACAGTCAATTACCGCTGAAAAAGAACAGCAGAACAGATATTTAATTGAGTTTGAAAAGTGTGTGATTATACTTGGCATGATTCATTTTGATTACATTGCTTCAGGGTCATTCTTTCATTAGGAAGTCATTTACTGCCTCTGCAGAAATTTAGTCAACTGGTATCATTACAGAACATGTTGGTATATGCTGTGGTCTTAGCTAACTTCCTACTGGTTTTTGTAGCATCCTCTGTCTGAATGTTTTTGGTCAGATAGCTCTATAAGTGACCAGCACATATACTGTATTACATTTCACTCTAAACAATAAGAAGCAACACAGAAATAAAATCAAGGAACACAGCTATGATTTCCTCACACAGGTTACATCTCTTTTTCTTTTTTTTTTAAAACAGATTACAGATTATTTGCCCCCAACCCTCTTCTCCCGTTACTGCTGCATTCCTCTGTGTGGATGTGTGACAGTGATCCTCGGCCTGGAGCTGAATAGGACAGGAGGAGGTGATGTGTGGGAGAAAAGAAAGGAGAAGACAGGAAGAAGCTGCTAAGGCCAGTTGGGTTGGAGCAGGAAAAATTGGGGGAAAACATACACATGGATGACAGAGATAGAAGGAAAGGGAAAAAGACGAGAGGATTAAATGCATAAAAAAAGAAAGAACAGAAAAGCAAAAAGGTGCGAAAAAACAGGTGAGGCAAGGACAGAGAGAAGAAGAACAGCTTTTACTGCTGTCTGGATCAGATTACTGCCCAGTTTCAAGGGTTATCACTTAGCTTTTTACCCCACTTTCACGTGCATACAAGCACATGAACCACACACACAAAGCAGTTTAGGTTTTGGTCCAGAAACTCCCGCAATTCATGCAAGGTTGAAAACAACTGTTTAAGATTTACAAGAAGCTTGAGAAATATTTTTAAAGTTCCAAAAGTGGAAAAAGTCTCACAAAGGACTAAATAAAAGCACCAAAAAACAAAGAAAAACAAATCAATTTAGAAAACGAAGGAAATGAAACACGTATAAAATATTACAGGGCTGCTCTATGGAAGTTTTCCCAGCGAGAAGTTTGCGACTTTTCCCTCAGGGCCTCTCGATTTCTCGGCTCAGTTGTTGGCTCAGTCTCATATTTACACTCTTCCAACACACACACTCTCATTCACACACTGCCTTTATCTCACTATCTCTGCCTTTTTCTTGCTTACACACACACACACACACACACACACATGCTCTCGCTTACATGAGCAACATTAAATCTATGAGCAAAAACACTACCTTGCTTAAGTTCAACATCTCATCAGAGGCTGAGGTTATATTCATCTGCTGCTTGCATGTCCACCATGTCATGACCACATACACATAAATACAACTGGAACACTTGTACTGTGTAAAGCACACAGTGACACTCATCCATGTAATTAAAGTGTACAGACTCTGTATCAAATCACACACAAAAGCATATCCACGGACACCCAGTCATATGATATTTTAACAGGGATCTTCCGCCCCTGTAGGGGTTAGTTGTTTATAGATCTGCATATTTTTACACATAGTCTCTGTAACTGTCTTCAACATGCTGCATTTCAAATCATTTAGCTCTGTTTAGATTGGGTTCATGTTAAGGTCAAATGATGTGAATTTTCAAGAGGAAGAAAAGTTTCAGATGAATTTGTCTTAAACCTGAAGCAGGATTAAAGATGTAATTCACATCAGTTGCACGCAAACATGATGAAGACGAACAAGAGAAGCACTCAGTACTCCGCCAAGGCTTTGTATTATTTCTGATGGATGAAATCTTGAAAAAATTCATGGCAGAAATCACGACACTATAGAATATAGCCATTTAATATAGATGTACCCACAAACAAAATGACCTTACGCTGAGCACAGGCGTGTGTTACGCATGTGTACGTTATGTCCAGATACCGAATCATGTGACCTCAATATGTAGCAGGTGGTGGGAACTCATGGGATTCAGAAACACCCCCACAATTTAATCAATTGTTCCTTGTATCATTTCTGATGGATAAGTCCTGATATGTCCGTCTGTCTGTCTGTCTGTTAACAACATTACTCAAAATCAGATTTGGATGAAATTTTCAGGGAAGGTCAGAAATGACACAAGGACCAAGTGGTTAGATTTTGGCAGTGATGCAGCTTATAGTCTGGATCCACGGATTTGTTAAAGATTTCTGTATCATTGTGAGATAGCGGCACAGCATCACTGTAACTATGACAACAAGTGAACACTACGTCAGCTGCCTGCTGACGATCACATGATTGCGATCCTACACAAAACGACCGCTACGGACTTATTGGGACTCCGTCTGAAATGATACAATGACTGAACAGCTTTGGCGGAGCACTACGCTCTCTGAGTGTTTTTCTTGTTATATTTGTATTGATAATCTTGCAAGTTCAGTACAAATTTGGTACAAACATGTTTTGATCCATTTTTTAAGACCAACAAACATTAACCACATGGCAGCACAAGTGGAAAAGTCGGGGGAGTTTCATCCCCTACAGCCTACAAATATCTGCAAAACACTTCAAACAATTCATCCAATCTGGACCAAAGTGGTGGAGCAACCAACTGATTGACAGACTGGGGGGATTATGTGACTGGGGATACATAATTTTCACTTACTTGTAGTGAAATCAGGGTGGTTTTTGACATACGTTGAAATAGTTTTTGAAATATGCATCTCTTGATATTTCTCTCCCTAATAATACATGTAAATGGGATTTCATGTGTGATGATTTGTGGTAACTGTTTGATGCCTTAATCTTTCTTTCAAGTGCTTTATTATTTTATTACTCTAAACTAATTATTATTATTATTATTATTAAGTGCGTAGAAAGTGACATTAAACTGCACGCCGCTACCAGCAGGAGATTCCATCGATTCTTTAGAAAAACTACCCTCCTTTGGCATGACTCTTGAATGCAGCAGAAGGCCCTTCAAGTCTTATTTGACTACCATGGAATGTGTAACAGCATCCAAGATGTAAAATAACTGAACAATTGTACAGTTCTGTTCGCAAATAAAACCGAAGTGAGGCTGGTAACTTCTGAAGGAATTTCTAAGAAGTGTAAAATCAGACATTGGTCTGAGGTTTTAAAGATAACGTCTCCTTCAACAGCTCGATTATATCACTGACCTCTACCCAAAGATAAAAAATAGTCTCATAAACCTCTGCACTCAAGAAATACAGGCCAGAGCTGCAGCTTGAGAGAGATGGATGTGTTTCCTTGTGTTATCAATCTATCTTTCTATCTCCGCCTTTTTATTTACATATGCATAGACCTACATATAAGACCCTCTGTTGTAAGGGCAAGTCCAATACCACGGATCGCTAACCTACAGCGTGAGACCATGTAGCAGGACAGAGATGGAGGAGAAGACAGGTGGAGGAGGAGGACGGGAGAAGAGGAGGGTAATTCAAAGCCGCAGGTTTAGTTTACCTGTCGTGGCAGCCAGACGGCAGGAGAGCTGCTGCATTAGATCACTCTGCCAGATAGCAGAGAAGCAGAGAGGCTTTTTTTATTTGTGCATGTGTGTGTGTGTGTGTGTGTGTGTGTGTGAGTGTACAAGAGCGCTGGAGAGTTGTCGGGTTAGATTGCCCAGTCTGATAGCTCCGCAGTTCCCGTATGGGAGTAGGAAGGTAACAGGTAACACTAGAATAAGTGGTCCTCCTGGAATAAATAAAGGCTTCTCTTCACTGAAAAGGGGAAGGGGAATTGGGAAGGCAATTGAAACGTTTATAGGGCCGAGGTGAGCTCTGGAGTGAGCTTCTAGTCTTAGGGGTTGAAGCAGCATGAAATAAGACAGCATCTTTGGAGTAAATAAAATTGCCTTATAAAGCTATATTGTGACAAAAAAAATGTGGAAACAGAGAACTTAAAAGATATGACTATAAGCTAATATTTGTCAAAGCTACGATAAGTTGTAAAAAACCGAAGTCACGAAAGATGGCCCAAACTAAGAGAAAAATAAGCATTTACTAATGTTACTAACTTTAATATAACATGTATCCATCCATTATCTGTACACTGCTTAATCCTCATTAGAGTCATGGGGGGCTGGAGTCTATCCCAGATGACTTAGGGTGAAGGCAGGAGACACCTGGACAGGTAACAGTCTATCACAGGACTACATATAGAGACAAACAATCACACTCACATTCACACCTGCAGACAATTTAGAATCACTAATTAACCTCAGCATGTTTTTGGACTGTGGGAGGAAGCTGGAGAACCTGGAGAAAACGCAACCATGCACAGGGAGAACGTGGAGACTCCATGCAGAAAGATCCCAGGAAGGCCAGGACATGAACTGAGGATCTTCTAGCTGTGAGGTGACACTGCTAACCACCAAGCTACTGTGCAGCCCCAGTACACTTTTATACAGGGCTTGAAATCCATACAAAAATCATTACCAAATACTGATACTTTTTTTTTTTCTCCCTTTTTTGGCTTTATTTGATAGATGCAGTGGAGACAGACAGGAAAGGAGGGAGAAGACATGCAGCGAGTGGGAATCGAACCCAGGCTGCTGTGTCGGAGAAGCCCCGGTACATGGGTCGTCCACTTAACCCACTGAACTATCCAGGTGCCCCACCAAATACTGATACCTGAGTAGCATTAAATATTGTTGCTGTGGTTAGATAAATTATTATTGCACATTCTGTTATGAGGCTCTCCTCTTGGGCTATTATAGCAAAGGCATCACTTTGTGTTGAAAAGTGGTGGGGACATAATGACTGAGAAAGAAAAAAAATCCACATTAAAACAGCCTCCAATATCTGCAATTTTTGACAATGTATTGAGTATATCATTGTAAGGTCAGAGTAGATATAAAGGCAAAAAAAAAGACAACCTTAGCTACAACAGGGTTAACAAGAAAAGCACTCAGAGAGATTCTCTATATCAATGTTGCTTTACAAAGAGATGAGAACTAAGTCGGCCTTTTCCATAAAACAGGGGACATGTGTCCAGCCTCTCTATTATAAAGGAAGCCTGTGATTGAAAGGGTGAGTTTGTCCAAATTAATCCATTAATGGTGATTTTTTTCAGTATCTTCTGATAGAACACTACCTACCCCACCCGTCTGTCCAACTACCATGTACCTCCCTCCAGCAGGTAGTGCAGCCTGACTGCTGCTTTGTGGTGTCCTCCATTTTTATTCATCAGCTTCATTTACTGATTGGTCACAAAAGCGTTCTGAAAGTACCCGATGTGGAACCAAAAGGAAAAGCACTAGCACTTATAGACTGTAAAATTTGAATTCAAAGAGATCATGTTGATTCAAATACTGATTTTTGCCCCTGTAGTGTAATATTTTTTTGGGTACGATGTGCTAAAAGTAAAAGATGATGTAATTATGGCAAATGCTGGTAGACTGAAGAGTCGAGTGAAAACATGTATAAAATACTTAATGATGAATTTTTTTTTTTTTTTGGGGGGGGGGGGGGGGGGGGGGGGGTCTGAACATTCGTCCCCAAAGGAGTATAATCAAGATAGTTGGTACATTAAATGGTGAGGGGAAGAGAATTGAAAGTTAGATGACACAAGGAGGGATTTGCTTAGCTTTCTGTCAGAAAGAATAAGGAGTGAAGATTGGGATTAAAAAAATCTGATGAACAACAAAGAAGTTGGTCAAATGAAAGTTTAGTGGCCTGAATACAACACACAGCTGGAAACAGGATGTTGGGTGGAACAAACTCAGGAGCAACATCAATAAATTGGAAAAATGTAGTCAACATTTGCTTTCATTTCTTTCTCTCAGTGGCACTGAGGTGTGTGATGATAATAAAACTGCACTGCAATTGTGTCAAGATTCCCAATGTTTATTTATTTTTTTGCATGTTTTAAATGTTTTTGTCATTGATTTTCCTTTTTGATTTAAAACACTGTCACTGGGTAGATACTGGAGGAAATACTTTGTGCAGCTGGTAAAGAGGTAAAGCAGGACCCTGATTTACTTCTCCATGGTTGTCTCTTCAGAAAATAGACTATGGCAGACGCCAAAAAACAGTCAGTGGGGAAGAAAAGTCTTCCCCCTAACCGAAACATTTGTCTGTTAGCTTTTTAGCGAGCCGTGACAAATTAAACCAAGCCTCGACATGTGTTCCACATCTGCTCATTAGAGAAGACGGAGCTAATGAAAGTCCTGCTGTAGACTTGTGTTTAGCCTGGATGACATTTTGTGCATAATCACCAATACATTAAAAAAAAAAATACAGCCATGTTTATCCATGCTTGCTGCCTGGCTAGAGGGATTACAGTATTAGTTTGTCAGCCAGTCAGTTAGCCCCTGATGTTGGTCTGGTCTGGACTGAAATACCTCCACAGCTGATGGATAGGTTGCAAATAAACATTCATGGTCCCCATTTTAATGGTGCCACAATGCTGGCATTTATTGTTTTGAGTTAAATATCTCTTTAGATGATGGATTGTCAAGAAATTAAACAATTTGGACTTGTGAGGAGAAGAAGCCTGGTGAGGTGAGAGTGGATGGGATGAACAAAAGCAGAGACGTTTTACATATTGTGAAAGATCACTAAGACCACAGTACAGTCTCAAAAACTCCTTGGATTTGTACAATTTGATCTGACTGAACTCTATCATTTGTGTCATAGCTGGATTGATATTGTTCCACCAATCTTAGTCTTAGGAAGCACAGAACTTTAAAATAGTCCCACAGTTCCATAAAAGCATTAACTGCCTAATGCACAAACACCATATAGCTCTTTTTCACACAAAGACACTGGGTCTGATTAAGCAACAGGCCATAAAGTGCATGCTGAGAACGGGGGAAACATACAATGGAGAGGAAAAGGGTGTTGCCTGAGGAGAATTACGTGGGAATTTAGAGTGACAAAACAGTAGGCAATCAACAGCTGAGGTAAATGCAGACAGGAAGGGTGTAATGCAAAAGGGCAAACTATGTTTTGCAGCCTTGGTCCTTGAGGATAGACAGGGAGGGATTTATTAAATGTCCTCTCCCACCAACCTGACAATGTCTTTTATTTCTGACGCTGAGATGTGACGTGCAGCAAAGCAGCTTTTACTGGCCGTCAGAATGTTCTTTGCCTTGACCTCTAATAACTAAAACTAATAACATAAATTGATTGTATAGATTTCTAATGAAACATGGTGATTTTAAAAGTAAGTAAGAGAGCGTTTTCTGAAGACACAGTTTTAACAACAACAATGTAACTTAACAGGTCAACAAGTCACACGGAGTGACACCAGAAGAACTCTGCCAAGCTGCACTTGTACATAAAGCATCTGTCGCTTTGTCCTGTTGCCATGTGTGTCACCTCAGGGTGAGTGATGCTGGCCATCTGGGGTCTGTTGCAGGGTGTGGCTGGGTGAGGCATCACCCTGAGGGGAATGTGACAGTGCGATCTGCTACCATTGTGTTTAAAAAGATAGATTATTCAAATGTTTTATTAAACCTAGAGGCAGGATGACAATAGGTAAATGGACTGGATTGAAAAGTTTATTAAGCAATAATCTGTTCTATTTCTCTGAAATTCTATTTTTAAGGAACTTGAGTTCTATGGTTTGGATGTATTTATTGTTGACTTTCTATGATGTTATTATTGTCTAGTGTCTTGGAGATTTTTTAAAATAAATTTCCCATGTAAATACTGCATTTTCTCACTCCACTGTATGTAGGTGTGGCTCTTGGGGTGCAGTCACACATGGCAGATTTGGTTCGATTAAAATGAACTCTGATGCGATTGCTCTGTTAATGCAGTTCATATTAACAGCCGTGGGCTCAGCCATCCAAACAATCAGACAGTTACAAATGAACCCGGTGTGTTTCCAACTAAAACATGAGCACAGCATGGGCCAAAGATATCAAACAAACCCAAAACAGCACAGAAAAGTCAAGCATATCTGGTTCTACTCATGTTGCCCACCACAGTTCAGTCTCCTTGCAGCTTATCTTCGTTAGGGTGCACAGAAGTAGAATTCTTTCACCATTTTGACTGAATTCTCAGCAAGTAAAAATACCAGCATTTAGACACAAATGTAATGATGCACAGGAGATAGCAGTGTAAACTTGTTGAACACCTTAAAATAATAACAACCAGAAGGATGGTCCAAAAAAATCTATTTTACAGAAAAAAAAAATATTTTACTCATCCCAGTGGGGGGAAAAGTAGGCAGACCTCATTACTTTGCCAGAGAATGGCGGAGTTATGTGACGATCAGCGTACGTTTGTCCGTCTGTTTGTCTGTCTGTTCGCAACATTACTCAAAAATGGACAAACGGATTTGGATGAAATTTTCAGGGAAGGTCAGAAATGACACAAGGACCAAGTGATTAGATGTTGGCAGTGATGCGGCTTATAGTCTGGATCCACGGATTTGTTAAAGATTTCTGTATCATTGCGAGATAGCAACACGGCGACACTGTAACCATGACAACAAGTGAACACTACATCAGCTGCCTGCTGTCGAAGTCTACCACTGTCAGGACTTATCCACTGGAAATGACACAAGGAACAACTGATTAAATTGTGGGGGTGTTTCTGAGTCCCATCAATTCCCGCCGCCTGCTACATATGTAGGTCATGAGGTTTGGTATCTGTACATAACGTACACATTCATAACACATGCCTGTGCTCTGCGCAAGGTCATTTTTAATCATTTCCCTTTAGCTGCACTGTTATTCAGCTGTAGCCTTTTTAGTTGCACTGGCTTGGCTGAACAGAGTAAACAGGGAGGTCACGAGCAATTTCAGGAGAGAAGTCCTGGCAGTGGACGTGACGTTGCCTCAGCGGTAGATGTTATTACACGTTATATTAAATGCTTGAACCAGACGTGGAAGTGTCAAATCCAAGTGAAGTTTCAATAAAGCTGCTGCCATGTATGTAAAGTGATACAGCAGGGAAAGAGAGAGAGGTTTCTACCTTTAACATCGACCTCAAGGCAAAAAGGAAGAGAGAAGGGAACAGACTTCCATTGTCGACTTAACTTTCCGTCTCTTGTTTTCAGGGCAGCGTGATGTTTTTACCTGCTGGAGGGTCAGAGGGGGCAGGAAGCTTCCTCCCAGGGCACAGGAGGTGTCACAGGTTGAAACCAATGCCTGGATTGTGGAATTTAAATTGAATGGAGCACATGAATTTGTCACAATCTGGTTGTGGTGTTTCTACTCTTAGCTAATGTGAGAGAAGCCTATTGATTTCCAGAATCAAATTAATTTTATATCTATTATTTTATAACCATAAGACTCAGATTGAACAGAGTTTGGTAACTCGTTCCACCACCAGGGAACCACAGAGGAGAAGAGTCCAGCTATGGACCATCCCTGTTGTGGTGGTTGGATCAGGCGCCTTTTGTTGGCTGAGTGTAGTGAGCAGGAGGGACTGTAGACCTGAATGAGAGAGTTCAGGTAGGAGGGAGCTGTTTTCATCCTAGTTTTGAATGTTAGTGTCAGAGTTTTAAATTTAATGCGGGCTGCAACTAGAAGCCAGTGAAGTGATCTGAACAGCGGGGTGATGTGCTGTTTTTGGCTGATTGAAAACCAGATGTGCTGCTGCATTCTGGACCATCTGCAGAGGTTAGACCATACATGTGGGGAGGCCTGTCAGTAAGGAGTTACAGTAGTCAATGTCTGATATTACGAGAACCTGGACCAGGAGTTGTGCTGCATATTCAGATAGGAATGGTCTGATCTTCCTGATCAGTTATTGGCAGATACTAAATGTTGAATGACTTGGTTCAGATTGAGGGCAAAAAACTTGATCTGTATATGGTTATAAAAATGTTTTAGCAGAAATTTTGTCTTAAATACATTTTAAGTTTTCTCCACTACAACATATAGTAAAAGCAAACTGATGAAACATCCTGAATCTCAGCAGCTCATCATATTTTTGATATGATCACTGTTACTACAGAAGTTTCCTCTATAATGTATTATTATACGAAATTCCCCTATTTTTCATTTTCACATTTTTTTCTTATATTCAATTTCAGAGCTGAATCCCCACAAAATCCCCAAGTGGCATCTGTTTTGGTTGTTTGATGCCAACTATTTCTTACCTGGCGTCAGTATGATTAATCGCCAGTGTCAGCGTCCTGATCCGTGCCAAAAAAAATAAATCTAATCAACAACTTGACGAAGAACAGCATTAGCTCAAATGTGATTTCTTCCCATACCTATTGTTCCCATATCTCTGGGATCTGCTCTTGAGTGATACCATCCACAGTTATTTTCAGTCTTCTCAGTTCTTCAGGGGGCAGAAGGTCTGGTTCTCACTGACAATGTTAGTACTATTATTTGATTTTTGTTGGATGGTAATGTGCACCACCTGATGGGGCCGTTATGGTGAACTATTGCTAATCTTATCCGTGGTTTCAACACTTTACACTTTAGTGAACACAGGATGAAATGAAAAGTAATATCAAATGCAAAATTAGTAAGTTAGGCTTTCAAGGTGGAAGCTACATGGTCTAGCATGCTAGCTTCTACTTTAAGAGAAATAAGTGCAGCAGACATTTACACTTGTCAGAACACACAAGAAAAACACTTTTATAGCACTTTTCTACATAAGCAACGCTCAAAACACAGGACAATGTTTACCACTCTGCAGTAAGTGGACAATCTGTTCTACCTGAGCAACAACCAAAAGGCAAAACTGTTGCTAAAAAACTTTAACAACATGTAAGTTTTTTTTTTCAAGTGTCCCAGAAAGTCTCAGGAAGCTTTCCATCTATGTGTGTGACACAACTTATAACCAAAAAAGGACAAATACTGCGTGTTTACATCTATGTCTGTTCCACAGACTGGTTCATCAAGATAAACAGTGAGCTGCTCTTGAATTCTGTGCCATTAAACCATTGTAGAAAGCAGGTGCAACTATATCTATAATTATCACCAGCCAGAGTGTAAAACTTAGAAGGTGTTTCCTTTTCTATGGATTTTTCCCACATAAGAAGACAATGGATATAAAGACTTCAGTTCAGTTTTTCCATCGGTTGTGATCGCAGTTGAATCCAGACCACACATTCTAACATGAAGACTACTGACTATGATATTAAATAATGAATAAAGAAACCACCAGCATTAAAATTTCAGCTGTTGACAGAAAACTCTCAGAGCTGTGAAGAACAAAACAAGAAGTATTACAGGAAGTATCCCAATCCACTGAAGACTTCAAAAGTAAAATAAAAGAGGCTGTAGTGCATGATGCAAACTTCTTATCTGCACCAAGAACTCAAAGGCTGAATTGTATTTTTTTTTCCAAAAAACAAAAAGACAAAGCTTCATGTAAAATGGAGCTCTACCAAAATGATGGAAAACCAAAAGTGCAGAAAAAGACAGGAGGTGACCACAATCCAAAGTGTTCCAGCTCATCAGTGACACATTGAGATCGTGCCTTGGTTCAGTCATGTATGGCTGCTTCTGGACCTGACTCACTTTTTAATGATGATGGAACAAATGATGCCCACAGCAGGATGAATTTAACAAGTGAACAAATATTAAAAAACTTTTTTATCAGTGACAGAAAGTGGCAAATCTCAGACTGACCAAGTCATTCTCCAGATGTAAACCTACTGAGCATTTTACCTGACTGCAAGGAGACGGAGTTCCTGGAACAAACATCTACTGAGAGCTGCTGTGAAAAGGCCTAGAAAGGAATTTCCAAAGTAGACACTAAACACTTAGTTATGCCAGTGAGTCACAGAGTTGAGGCTGTCATTGTATCAAAGGGTTATGCAACCAAGTATTAGACTTAGCACATTTTTAAAAAGACATCAATTAGCCAATCAAATAGATATTTGTATAAAATTACTAATTTTACAAAACATACATTACTGTTCAAAAGTTTTAGAACATTCCAATGTTTCCATTTTTTATTGTAAAGTCTGCATGTTAATGTCTCACTGTACTCTGAAATGAAAGCATAGAACAAATAAACAAATAAGGTAAAAAAAAAATCTATTTAGAAACTTTAAGTTGTTAACCCATTTCTTGTTTTCTGAAAAAGGCCTTTTTGTGTAATTCTGAACGTACATTATCTTTCAGTCTTGGGTAACCTTACCTTTTTTTAACCTCTGACAGTTCACCGCTTACCTTTGTACCATTTCAAGCCTTTCATTGGACTTGAACTATTTGAATTTCAATTAAAAAAATGGTAAAAATGGGGAGTTCTAAAACTTTTGACCAGTAGTGTATGTGCATATTAATTGTGTGAAATAAAAGCTTAAAGTTTTGATCTTATCTTTGAATTGGGATGTGCAGACACCTCCCTGTCTGCTCGTGTTTGAAGACTCCTGGCAGTTGAAATCCGACTAATTGCATAATTGGTATCCAAATAAAAGTTCACATCCTGTTCTTTGACTTCAGGTCGGTTAACTTCCTCTGCTGGTGTCTGCCAAGGAATCTAATTTGCATATTGCTGGTAAAGTACAACAATTTCTGAAGAAGGAAGATTACAAACGATAGCTGGTCAATTAGCAAAGATATCCCCATGCTGTCTCGACACCACAACAGTAGCAGTTGTGAGCAGCAGAGCAACTGCAAACACAGGAGCTGTTTAATTGTGAATTAAGAGTGGAATCTGGACAAATACCAGGCCTTTGTTGGCACCTTGGATTTCGTGCTGTGGGTCAAACAGTCACCACTATGTCTTTTAAAATCCAGCCCTCTGTGTGTGTGTGTGTGTGTGTGTGTGTGTGTGTGTGTGTGTGTGTGTGTGTGTGTGTGTGTGTGTGTGTGTGCGTGAGAGAGAGGAATTCCTTCAACACATAATACACCTGGTGACTAAGTCGGTAAGCATCTTGGCTACGCTTTCATCAGACCAGATTGTTTTCTTTGTGGCCCATTATCTGTCACTTTGTGTTTTCTGCGGCGTTTCAGCTCCAGATAATCTCTAGTGCTTTTTCTCAGTTTATTTTCTTAGCACGGTTCTTCCACCCTCCAGTGCTTCTAGATGCCTTTCAAAGTAAAAGGAACTCCCACTCTTTTTTTTTTTTCCACTGCTACTTAAAGGAGGTGGCTGGACCTTCATATTCAGCATTGTCGTCTTTGCCTCTACAGAGTTTTTGTGTGACATTGTCAGATATCTTTTCAAGTATTATTTGCTCAGAAAGCACTTTGCAGCACCACCCTGTTTCTACGCAGAGATTCCCCACAGTCTAGCCTGGGCGTGAGCAGCACGTACGCAATGCATAGCTGTATTATGTAAAACCTCCATAACTGTCCATACAGGTTCCATTCAACCTGGGAATGTAAGGAAATCGTGTCAAGAGCAACTCAAACTTTTTTGTACATGTATTCAGTAATCCTGCAGGAAGTGGAAAGTGATCTATTAATTCACATGAAGTATGCAATTCTTTTAAAAACATAATAGTTCTTACAATAGTATAGCACAAATTACCCCTGTCCATTAAATCTAGCTAAAGCTTTGGTTAAAAAATGGCATCAGTTTGTTGAGAGCAGCTCTTGATGATTCACATGGATTTATCTTTAAAGGGAAGTGATGCACTCAGTCAAGTTAGGATAATTCACTACATGCATTTGCACTCTATTCATATGTTATATGACAAACACAGAAAATGTAAACATATCAAATGAACAGAAGTTTCCTTTATGTCTCCTCTCCAAAGGGTGCTGCCATCTTGGACATCCAGTGACGTCACAGGGTTGGTTAGCAAACTAGTCCTTGCTGGTTCACATAAAACGCATTGTTAACTGCCGTGCCAGCGTGGGAATATTACCACAGGCTGGGATGCAAACCAGGGACCTTCAAGCTGCAAGGCAAAAGTGCTGACCACCAAGCCACTGTGCAGCCCCATGATGAACATGTTAAACATTGATTGTTTTTACTAAACATTAGCTTGGTCAAATGTTGTAGTGGTCAAACTGGCATGCTAACAGTATCATATGGCCCAACATAGCGCTGCACAGACTCACAGAGCTGTTGGCTATGGGCCCTTAGTCTTGCTGGGAACAGGGTTTGGCTACTGGAACTGACCAACATGCGTTTATGTAAGCACTCTGTACCCTGGTGTTAGCTCCAGATTAGCACACTTCTTATGTTTGGAGAATAGCTGGCCAAACCACTTAAGATTCCTTTGTGTTTCTGTAAACATACAATCAAATGCAACAATCCTTTACACCAAACAAAGCCAGTGCACCAATGTCACCATGACATGCTTCTGTCTCTTCATTGTGTAGCGCTAACAAACCGATTCTAATGCGTGATTTCATCTAACATGTGACAACAACAAGATATCTTGCTGTGGGGCGTCACCGTGTTAAATTGCAAACAGAAGCAGCTGAAAGATTTAATTAATTGACACACATCTGAATGTCAGTTATTCGCTGGCGGGTAAAGAGAACAGAGCTAGAGGGATGCTGAGATCGAGACATGGAGTCAAGAGGGTGTACAGACACTGGCCAACCTTGAGCCTTCACATCCAAACAGCTGTGACACTGGTCCTTATACGTGATTAAAGGATGAGGCATCGTACACTAAATTGCATCATCGTTCCCCCCTTCTCTCCCACACTCCCTTTAATCAGGGCCAGTCACAGCTGACATCACACAGTACCTTTCTATCCATGCAGATACACTATCAGCAGTACTGAGTGAAGTGCATGTGTGGGGGAGATTGTGTGGGCTCAATCCAGTGACCTTCTTAGTGTCCTATGAACTCCTTTGTGATTGGATACTGCCCTGAAAAGCCAGAGAGCTCTTAACAGATTTGTGTAGCAGTAATACCAGAACAGAATACTTCACCGTTCTTCTATAGGTGTCTCTTTGCTAAGACTGCATATTTAAAGGTCCCATGTAGCATAAAATTGAAGCTAATTGTTTTTTTGTGTTTGTTATAAACTGGCTGCAGCTCAGATATGAGGATGTTTTTTTCTGCCATTCTTCAAGTCTTTTCACAACCAGTTAGCCAACTGTAATGAAACACAATAATTTCTTCTTATTTCTAAGAAATCAACCCAGGTGCAACGTAGCACCTAATTATCCAATAGTTGTCCAGCTTTAACTGTGACTGACAACTCCACAGAGAGAGTTTTATTCCTGAAGCTGGTGGGAACAGCAGCAGCTCATTGATTTTTAGAGAAAACAGCCCATTTAGATCAGGAGTAAAACCAGAAGTTATACAGTCATGGTGAAATGAAGCATCTTTGCAATATTTGAAGCTGAAAAACCAGGAGATATGCTATGAGGACATGTGAGACCTTGTTTAGTTTGCTTAAAAGACTCACAATATGGGACTTTTAAACTTTGTGTATAGCAGCAATGAATATGTTCTGAGTTTGTCAGAGCACAGAAAACTGTCTGTTATGGGTGGTAATAGGTGGTAAAATATATTAACCTAGGATTAATAAAATTGTCAGATATAGAAAGGCAGGTTTTAAAACTTGAACAATGTTATCTACGTTATGAAGGCTAACAAGGCTACTGTTGTGGGCAGGATGACAGCTGAGGACATAGATGGTCAGTTCAGCCCCATGAACCAGTCACAGTGGATTATTTGGGGATTTCAATGATGAAAGTTATAAAAACCACCCAGTGTAAAATGGTCTTTGTACAGGCTCCATAACTCTGTAGTTTGCAGCATGTTCATGTGTTTTTCTTAGTTATTTTCTGACATGCTTTATGTGTTTAGAAAGAACTTCTTGAATTATCTCCAAATGGACTTTAACATAGAACTTCCTCTCACATGTAAACACTACATAGTTGTTAGAAATACATTTTTAGAAAGCTGACTTTCTACCTCAACTTTTCTTGTGATTTTTATGTGTTATGTAGTGGATTCCACATGTATGGTTCTATTTGTAAGCAGTTGTACACATCATTTTCCTTTTTGTCATGTTCACATTCACACAGTAAACACAACCCACTGTCCATATCTATGAGCATATTACAGCACAATGAGGCAAAAAGACACTGCAGTAATGCAAGACGTGCAAAAGTGAAATTACACTTTATGTGAGGGTTTTAAAACTTTAAGACTTCAAGGATGAGGTCTAATTGGTTGGTCTGGCAAATATATATGTGGTTAACTTCCCCAGCTGTTGCACAGTGGCTTAGGGAAGCAGGAGACAAAATATGGGTTTGAGCATGTGGAAGCATTTATGGATGTTTTTTTTCTTTTCATTACACTGTTTAATTTATTACAGGCCTCCTCGTGAAGTTTTCTAATCGTAAAGCACAGTAAATTGAAATGGCTCCACAACAACTTTCATTATATTTCCTGAGTTAATTGATAAATGACTACTTACAGTAAATGAGGTGCTATTTTTTGAACGGGGTGGATGCTCTTATACCACAGAAGAACACACAGGGGTGATGGCATGTTAAAAAGGAGGATAGACTGACATTTTGACTCTAATTGCCTACTGGCTGCTTAATACAGAGAGATTTTACTATTTGACAAAATCAGGAATGAAACGTGAAAAACGTCTTTGTGATTTTCACTAAAGTGAAAAAGGAACACACATGCATATTGACAGTAAAGATGGACAACACAGACTGATGCAGGAAGTTTACTTTGCCCACAATTTTCTTACCACCGTAGCATTTCAAGCCGACGGTATCACCTCAATGTAAAACATGTTGATGTTAGCACCAGAGCTAACGTTAGCTATGACAGTCCTAGTACAGGCAAACGGTGTAGCCATCCCATAATAGACCACTTTTCAAGACAATGGAAGTGCTTGAGTTTACAAAAGTCTTAAAATGTTGAATATAATCGCTATAATTGCACTTTGAGTTTGCAGTAATCTGTGAATGTAGTAGACGGATGAAAAATGCAGATCAATAGAAATGAAACAAACATTTTTGTTGTTAAAGTTCACGTATATTTCTATTCATCCATTCAGTCATCAACCAAAATTTATATGAGATGAAAAGCTTTGCTAATTGTGTCAAATATTGCTATTTGACAGAAATGCGATTAATTGCAAAGCCTCTAATTAGGTACATTTTTAGAATAGCATCCCACCACTCTAAACTTTATATATATGTGTGTGTGTTTTAAATATAAGTGTGGGCAGCTGACAGTAATTTCACTGGGGTGGGAGGAGACTCAGGCCAGGTGAGGGATTGGTGCAATGAGGAGGAGAGTTCAGGTTGAGGCTCTCTCTGTTCTGCTGCTGCAATCTGCTGCAGTCCACTGCACCTTGGTGACTCCTTTGTCCTGCTGGTTTGGTGAGATGTGTATTTTTTGTTTGTGGACAGAACTAAAATCTAGAACTCCAGAACAAAAAACTCCCTGCTGGTCGGCTGCTCTTTATTGCTCCATCATGCTTTGCCCTCTGATGCCGTTGGGTTCATTTAGTTTGTAGAGGCTTATCCCCGTCAAAACCCTACGATGATTTTTTCTAACCGGCATGTAAATTTAAATTTATTTGACTGTCACAAATGGTTTTAAAGTCGGTGAGTGATTGGACTTGCTGCACATTAAGAGTGTTTCTCATTCTTGTTGCCTGTCTGGACTGTCCATATGCTGCACTGCTCACTGTGAAGTTGTGTCTCCTCCCTTGACTGATTTGCAGAGAGCAATGAAGCACGTAATCCACATGAACTTGAGTGTAGGACTAGACACCAGACAGAAAATGAGACGAGGACAAAGTGCTGCAATATACAAACACATGCAGTAGCACCATTGGCATTCACATTTATTCACAGGTATAAACAAACTCCGGCAGTTTTGCAGACGTGTTCTGCCACATGTCCCCCATTAGCACCCCTGCTAACACCACTACACCCCTCTACATATTTACATTTTAAAAAGTGTGTGTTTCCGGCTCATTGAGAACAACATGCTGCTGCACACTGTGTTTGAGTTGAATGTTATCTCATCATTTCAATCAGTAAAACCAGGAGAAGCAGAGCATTTCTGGGTGCAGCTGAACGCTTTGTCTGCTCTGTTGATGAGGCAGAAACACTTAAAAACCCCGACGGAGGGCTGCTTACCTCCTGCACACATGTCGTTAAGTTTATTTTTAGCATGGCTTGGTGACGTATGTTGCATTCTTTCTGTTTTCTTCAGCGTTTTTCATCTTTAAACTGCATCAAGTAAAGTTTGTGTTGAGGCCCTTGGTCACCAGCTTTTGAAACTGTGAAACTCCGTTGTGAGATCTGTTCATTTTACTGGAATCACTGCAATTGCGTGAGTTGTTCTTGGAAGACCTTTATAAAAATGTTTAAAACTTACAATGATTTGTGCCTTTGGCGGATAGCAAACTGTCATTTTAGCTGTTATCTCACAGCTGAACCAAACACAGGTATTCCCTTGGATGCTGTCCAAGCTTCTGCAGGCTACAGTCAGTGTTATGCAGGTTCATTCTAAGTGGCAGCAGTACTAGTTTAACTACATTTCTCACAGCATGGGATTAACTGGGCTGTTTTTGGAATCAGATAGCTTTTCAGTAGTGAACTCTTTCATTGATCAAGGAGCGTCCACAAAAGCTACATTTTCGAAAGTATTTCTGCAGTGACACAGACAGCTGAACTTTCAGTCTCCTCTCAAATAGAGCTGTACAATTTAAAAAAAAAAAAAAAAAAAAAACTGACAATGCAATATATTTATCTCTATCTTTAAAAAACTGGAATTTTTACCAGATGACTTCAATAACTCCATATGGAAACTAGAAAAGCACTCAGAAAGTGTAGTACACCGCCAAGGTTGTTCATTCCCTCATATGGCATAGTCAGAAATGCAGCATTTTTTTTCCACCAAGGAATGCGGCAGAGTTATGTGACAATCGTCATTAGTTTGTCTGTCTGTCTGTCTGTCTTTTCACAACATTACTCAAAATGGACTAACGGATTTGGAGGAAATTTTCAGGGAAGGTTAGAAATGACACAAGGACCAAGTGATTAGATTTTGGCAGTGATGCAGCTTATAGTCTGGATCCACAGATTTGTTAAAGATTTCTGTATCATTGTGAGATAGTGGCACCACATCACTGTAACTATGACAACAAGCGAACAGCTGCCTGCTGACGATCACATGATAGTAAACCTTCTACAAATCCAGCTATGGACCAAAAAATTTTTTTAAAGATTTCATCAGTCAAATAATACAACAGCTGTGCAGCCTTGGTGGAGTACTGTGCTCTCTGAGTGCTTTTCTTGTTTTTAGAAATGTAACATTTGTTTATTAATTACTGATGATCAGAAATCACGGCAACATAGAATGTGGCCATTTAATATAGATGTACTCACAAATAAAATGATGTTGCACTGAGCACAGGCGTGTGTTATACATTTGTACATTATCTACGGATAATGTATCACGTGACCTAAATATGTAGCGGGTGGCAGGGATTGATCAGATTCAGAAACACCCCCACAATTTAATCAATTGTTCCTTGTATCATTTCCGAGGAAAAAGCCCCGATAAGTCCACAGCGGTGGATTTGTAGTAGGATCACAATCATATGATTGTCAGCAGGCAGCTGATGTAGTGTTCACTTGTTGTCATAGTTACAGTGCTGCCATCTCACAATGATACTGAAATCTTTAACAAATCCATAGATCCAGACTATAAGCTGCATCACTGCCAAAATCTAATCATTCGGTCCCTGTGTCATTTCTGACCTTCCCTGAAAATTTAATCCACACCTATTGGACAAAGTCTGTTTTTGAGTAATGTTGTGGACAGACAGACAGACAGACCAAAGCCTATTGTCACATAACTCTGCTGCGTTCCATGGCAGAGTAGTTACGAATAATTCCAGAATGATTGGGGTGGTTTAGTACAACAGTGGCTTTCAGAGGTATGTAAAGATTCACATCAATTCCAGAAGTTATCAGTCCTGACATCCAGAGCTCAGACCATCAACCTCACAGTCTGTATCCTTTATTATTCCTCATTGTCATTAGTGATCTACCCTAGAGTCTGAAATTATTTTACCTTGAGCAATAAATCGTTCACAAAATTTATTAGAAATGTATTAAACTGATGAAGCTTAAGAAAACTGTTGTACTCTGGGACGAGTTGCTAATTAAATCAATTATCTCAATCCAGCACTTCTCTCATCCTCAGGATTTGTGTGATCATCCAGGAATAATGCAGTTAGTTGTCATTAATAAAGTAAAAAACACAACTTATACAGGACTCTGTTGAGCAGCTGGACCACAAGTTAGTGTTAGCTGTATATTTTTTCACTTGTTACAGCTGTGTTTCAGCTTGTGTTGTGTTTTTCATACAGCTCTGGGATGGCGACTTCACAAAAGCAGGTGCTGCTTATCAAACAGCCAGATCGTGTTTTTAAAACCATTATTGGTAACTGTATTATAAGTGTCATGTCTCCTGTCAGCTGAAAAGTTACAGCATCAGTGATTTCTCTCTGCTGTTTGGGACTTTCCTCATATGGTGCAACGCTGTCATACGGAGCTTTGTGTTTCTAATTTAAATGAACAAACTAATTCATCATGTGGCCTCGTATAGAGCTAGATCCTGTTGACAGAGCGCCCATCTCTGGTCAACATCATCTTTCCTGTAGCCACTTAACTGATGATTTGTGTTTTGACAGACTTCTCTTGTCGATTAGTCGTGGAAAATGAGAACAGTGTGAGTTTTCGTCTTTTTGTCCAGAAGTTGTAGCGTGATGTTCTTGCCTTACTCCACATCCGTCCACATCACAGTTCCTGCAGAGTCGGTTCAGTTTCCAGGTTAAGCCATAAGACGTTCAACAAACTAACCATTGAAAATCATATCATCAGCACTGGAAACAGAAGCTGGACTGGGTCTGCAGATGTTTCATCAGTCGTTAGGTTTTATCATCTCACAGGAATGTTGTTTCCTTACAGACTGGAGAATTTTTGCTGTACGTTTCTATTTAAGGCGGAACAACAGTGCAGCAGCTACACAGTAAAATCTTTAATTTGTCATGTTTCACATCAGATTTTATAGCTCTTCACTGTTGTTGGCAGCTGTGTGGTATGTCTCAGCTACAGAAGCAGCCACTGTAGATTAATACACAGTCGCCTCCTGTTCACTAAAAAGCATGCTGCGTTTTTGCTCCATTAAAAAAAATAAATAAAAGGAATGGTTTGGAAGCTTATACTCAGACATTACACTGAACTGTTTGATAATTGGCTGTCTCTGGACCATAATGAAATGGTTTTCCTTATAACACTCAGGAAAGTTGCCTGCAGTAATAAAGTAAAATTGATGGAGGATAAACTCTTGGGGGAGGGCGGCTAATTTCAGTATTTTATGATGTTTCATTACAGTTGGCAGGCAGAAGAACAGGAAAACATGGAGACAGAAAAGGTGATTCCATACTGATAAGGAAAGCAAATTAAAATGCGGAGAATAACCAAAAAATGCTTGACGATAAAAGTTAATTAAAGGAGACATCATTAAAGTTAAAATCTGCCAAAGAAAATGAAAGAAATAAGATCCTGAGGTAAACCTGTATATCATAAAGCTCAGGCCTGTTGTATATTAGCCACTTTTTATGAGCAACAATTACGGTGTATTGACTGCCTTTATTTTTTTAATGCTGTACTTGGCAGTTAACAACAGCACACTCAGCAGAAATGGCAGCATGATGTAACTGCTGTATGTGGGTTCACTTCGGTCACTGATATGAGGCTACGGCTGCTGTAGCGTTTAATAACGCCTGGCACTCCAGTAAAGACAAATGTGTACCAATTTCCTAAAAAGCAACACTGTTTAAAGATCCAGAGGAGCCATTTATTACATCTGACTTTCCTACAACATGTTCAGTTCATGTTTGGAGTTACAGTACAAAAAATAAATGTGTAGCTTTGAGTTGTTTAAAAAGACAGCTGCTTTCAGCCAGTACATGAATATATTAACTGCATACCTGCTGGCATATGTGGTCTGCAAGAATGTTTAAGTATGTTTAAAGTAGCATCAACATGAATGACAGGACTCAACGTTTCCCAGCAGAATATTGCCTTCTTCTCAAACTGCATCCTGGCAAAGATGCACACACATCCAGATGATTGAACATGATTCAGCAGATCAGTTATAGACCAGTTAAAGATCAGTTATAATGAATTAAGTTTAATAAACATGAGCGTTTTGAGCAGTGACGTCATCGGTTATGTCGACCAATCACAGCAGCCCTAACATCCCGTATAGACACAGATGGGGACTAAACCTGCTGCTGCTGTTCTGCTAGCATGCTGCTTTCTCTGTATGGACATTTTGGTAAAGATCTTTAAATTAAAACAGAACTTGGACAAGTTGCCAGCTTGCAAAATTAGTCTGGAAGCTTTATATTCACACAGTTCCACATTCACACCAACTTTCCCCCGGTGTTTGTGGGTTCTTGTCCTATTTGCGGTTGATTTTCTGACTTACTACCTCAAATTGAAAGCTTTTCAGCAGCTAACAATATAATGTTGACAGCTCAGAAGTGTGTGCTGACTTCCATATGTTGAATAGTAAAACAAAGCCTGCTGAATGTCACATTCAGACTTAAATATTCAGCATCAGGACAGATTTTTCACAAGTGAAGGAACAAATTTAGATATTTAACCGACACATGACCCCGGTCTGATCTTTTCAATTACAGGTTGAACATGAAAACCCATCAGCAGTGAGTCAGAAAAAACTTCCTGTTGTGTAAATCCAGCATAGATTATCAACAGTAATCTAATTTCGACATAATAGAAACTGTTCCAGGAGGCAGACGCATCATGACCCTGTGTTCACCCTCATTATCGGGTTTGTCTCTGATCTCACCCTGTGTGTGTGTGTGTGTGTGTGTGTGTGTGTGTGTGTGTGTGTGTGTGTGTGTGTGTGTGTGTGTGTGTGTGTGTGTGTGTGTGTGTGTGTGTGTGTGTGTGTGTTGGACTGAGATTACTGGCTATTGTTGCTCCCTGGAACAGCAGCCAACCTAGTCATCTAAAAAAAAGGAAACAGTGCAGGTATTTGTTTATTAATACTTAATGTCAGTCAGGTAGTATTGTTCGGTGGAGTGTATGGAGATGACGGATCACTCTGGTCCATTTATTCGGAGCACCACTCCCTCGTCTTTATTCAGCAGCTGTGTCAGGCTAAGACGTAGAGCTGTTCCTCTGGGGAGTGGTTCCACTTTCCGCACTAAATTATAATAATGTCTTTATTTTTATAGTCCTTTCTGGTGCTTTTAAAAGTTAATAGAGCGCTTTAACCCTAAACAAACAAAAGATACAGAGACGGTATTATAGAAGCACAGGAGAGGACTGAAGCTCTACCAGGCAGCAGCACAGTAATGGAACATGAAATGCAGAAATGATCAACTGACAGACTGTACTTAAAGAAAACTGACAGTGAACTTCATTGTCAGTGTTGAAATTAAGCTCATCAGTGATTTAGAGAGACTCCGACAGGTCATCTATAAAAAGTCAGGAAGTTTGTGTTTTTCTTTCTTTCTGGGTTGTGGCAATTCAGTTCATAGAAACATTTGCTGTTAATTTGCTGGATATGTAGGAGGCCCAATATGCCGTGTGATTGCAGAGATGTGTCCAGAGATGACAGTGACTGTTGTGGATGTCAGTGAGTCTCGTATCAAAGCCTGGAACTCAGACACTCTAACCATTTATGAGCCGGGTCTGAAAGAGGTGGTTGAATCGTACAGAGGGAGAAATTTATTTTTTTCTACTGACATAGACTCAGCCATCAGGGATGCTGTCCTAGTCTTTATCTCTGTGAACACCCAGACCAGAACCTACAGAATGGGAAAAGGTCGTGCGGCCAGCCTGATGAACTTGGTCCCTGGTAGCTCAACTGGTTGAGTGGGTGACCCATAAACAGGGGTTATAGTCCCTGATGCAGCGCTAAAAGAGGCCAAAAAGATCATTTTTAAAACAAAAAAAGTTCCGTATCTACAGTGGATTTCACGTCTATTCTGTTTGGTTAAAACAAACTCGGTACATTTTGGCTGCTGTCAAAGCTGTCAGTCACTGTCATCATAAGACATGGCTGCAGTGTTTCAGAGCACAGAATCCTTCCTTTTAAAAAAAAAAAGAATTTAAACTTAATTTTATAAACTCTAAGATTTTCTTATGGGTTAAGGTTAGAGTTAGCTGTGTTTCAGAACACCATTCTGTAGCATGACAAACTCCAAGCAAATATTTATTCCTGCTTTACACAGATTTTAAGAGTTTCCAGTGAGTGTGAAGATGCCTAAGCATCACTGTGGTGTTTCTTCATCCTCCTATTCCCCCTTTAGTGTTCAAGGAAACAATCAAATGTGCTCCACTGTCACCATCTGTTTTGAGCTACAATATTTTCTACAAAGCTCAGTTTTCATTGCACACACAATGCTTTAGAAAATCTCACTTTTCAGTGAAGAAAATTATGTTTCATTTTAATCGAAGTGCCAAAGCAGATGAAGAAAAAGATGCATGTGTGGATTTACTCGGCTTAGAGCGGACGGCTGCAGGCTGGCAGATTTAGTGGTGTGTGTCTGTTACATGTCTGTTTGCACTACTTCAATAGAAAGAGTGTTACAAACTGTCAGACTGTTAGTTTACATGAAGTTAAATATGCTGAATTCTTACAGAAGACTCAGATCCCCCCGATATCAACATCAATTTGTATTTTGAACAGAAGAGCTGAGTGAATCCAGATCCATCATGACAAACCAAATGTGAATGCTCCTCATTCAAGATCTCTCCAGTAAGTTCTCATGATGACACAGCACATAACTAAACCAGTTTTCTAGTGGCCAATCAGTTTGTAGACAGCAGAGTTTAGTTTACAATGTGATATTTTGACTCCCTAAAAGAAGAGCAGTAACGCATCAGGACACTAGTTAAGCTGCAAGTAGTTTCTGTGGTTGTGTGAACTCAGATCTCCTGCAGTTTTTACAGCAGCCCCAGTTTGGCTCAGGTCAGTCACTACTGTCAATTCTAAGCTCGTCTCAGCGGGGCTTCGTTTCAGATGATTTGACCGGCTGCTGCTTCCTGCTGACATTTTACCCTCTGTCCCGCACTAAAACTTCCATCACTAGAGCTGTAATGATGAAAAACAGACATTTCTCACCTCTGGGGTTCATCAATAACACATCTCCGTCTTTTTCCACCATGTGTTTGCTTTTCTGCTGTTATCCTAAATCCTGCTTCAAAACCACTTTTGAATTATGCACCCATACAAGGAGATGAATGGATGCTTGAAGAGTTTTTGCCCCAAGTAAAACATCCGCCATTTAAAAAGACAACATACACATTCATAAAATGACTGATTGCAAAGCATTAACATTAAAAACACAGACATGGGTTACAGCATCGGTTGATAAGATCTCAGCATGCCATCAAAATGAAGCCGTTCAATAGTGGATATAGTAAATGTTATTATTCATGAGTGTAATCTGCCGTTATCAAGCTCATTTTAAAAGCTATTCTCTAGCAAAAGGAAACCACTATGATATCACCAAGCGTTTGTCCTTGGTGTAGCTTATTAGATCCATAATGTGCATGTGAATACGTCTGGGTGAAAGCCAAACAATGTTTTTTTTCTACTCTGACCTCCATTATTGCTTCACTGTCTGTCAAGATTTCAGTTTTTCTCTTAGTGTGTGTTACTCTCACAGATGTTGGGCAACACTAGAAACAGATTTTTCAGGGTCACTAAATTAAAAGCAGAATTATTGAGTCTTCAAATATGTGTTTTCCGTTGATTCTTTTTGACAGACCGGCCTCTTCTTTTGTTATTTTCACACGCAGCTGCTCACACTCAAGACAGACAGGTAGAATTAAATATTAAGGACAGCCAGAGGAGTTGTTGATAGAAGTGTTCTCAGGAAAGTGACGAGTGTGTGGGAGAGAGGGTGATGATGTGTCAGTGTCACCCTGCATGTGAACATATACCTACACTAGCAGCACTCCAACCCTGACTGTGACCCACACTCTGAATCTTGACCCCTTCAGGGCCTCTGGGTATGTCCAGTAACCGATCCACCCTCGGATCATGTTTCTGCTTTGCATTTCCTGTGAAGTTTCTTTCCTCGCTTTATTCCAGAGCGTGCTCCTTCAGTGTAAGAGCGTTATTTTTTATTTTATGTTTTGAATACTCCGCCTGGAGTTATGTGATGATCGGCGTTTATCTGTTTGTCTGTCTGTTAGCAACATTACTCAAAAATGAACTAACAGATTTGGATGACATTTTGAGGGAATGTCAGGCATTTCATACATGCTTTTTTTGTTTTCTGGTGTAGGTAGGCAGACCCCACCACCAACAATGGAAGGAATTATATGGAATGTATTCAGATGTACATGTCATTTATTACATTATTATTCTATTTTTTATAATGCTTTACCTCTAAGTTTCGGCCTCTTTCTCAAATAGCTCCTGTCAGGTTCATATGTCCTCTACTCAAAACCACTTAGAATTACTGTTGCAGCACAAATCAGTCACTCAAACTGCTCCTGTGCACTCACTAAACGTCTGCTCTGAGAACTGTGCTCTTGACCTCAGGTCTTTGAGAAACAACCCCGTCAGAAGTCCCAAACTGTTAAAATGTCAGCTACGACACCAACCAGTAAATCATCACTGCCTCACTGAGATGAGCTCGCTTTGCTTCTTACAGTGTCCTGCATAGTTACTGGGTTCATCCACTCCCATCCTACAGGTCTTGTGGAAGTTTTCGAATTAATACATACAGCAGTTCATAGGTACATATAATAGTAGAAACATTGAACACAGCTACCGGTTGCATTGGAAGAGGAAAGGGGGCCTGTGAGGGACTCCGTAAAAAGTAAAGTGATCCACCTGAAGCGATGGTTTCGTTTGTCATTCTTGGTTGCGGAGTTTTGACAGGGTTGTTTGACAAAGATTCTCCAAGCACAAGTTTCATGGGGCACAGAAACAGTCTGAGTGGATGCACAGGACATCTGAGTGCAAACAGACAGTTTTATGCAGGAACAGAGTAGATTTGTATGTAAAATGAAGGTTTTACACTGAAAAAGAGAAGAGAGTAAGTCATGATGTTCATCCATTTGTTTTTATATAGATTTAAAATTTTGCATAGTAAAAAACTGAGTAGAAATGCAACACATCAAAACAAATTTGAAATCTTACCAAAAAGGTGACTCTTCACTGATTAGAAAGAAAATGATAGCAGATTAAAAAAAATCAGACCTCTGTGGAGCAATACAGAGACTATGACTTTCATTAAGTTATCATATGAAATTTTTAAAAAGAAACACTGCGTTTTTATAAACTTTTACACATGGTTCAGCATGTAAATATTGTTGCTTTATGTACTGTGCATTTTTCTTCTGCCATGATTTATTTATCACAGTGTAACTAATTTTCTAATATTAGCTTAACAGTAATGAAAGAAAAACTTCAAATTCAGTTTGATTTGGCTGAACACTCGACTGCTGCAGTTGTTTCCTGTTAAGTATGTCAGTAATATGTCACTCAAAGATTAAAGACTCCCTCTGGTGATAATCAAGTTTTTTGTTAACACGTCCATATGGTGTTTATTTAGAACTGGAAGACACATGATGAATACTGTCAGTGTGTATGTGGCTGACAGACTACCCTTGAAAGGATAATTCAAGAAAATACAAGATTTCAGCCCTGAGCAATTCGGTAAAACCTGTGGTTACCACCAGTAGGTAGCAGTTTAATACTACAGCAGAGACCACCTGAGCAGAGGCAGAAATGAAGAACAGCTGGTGCATTTAAAGTGCAGCCAAAAAATTCAATTTGTTTAAGTAACAATGGCAGTCAAAGTAATTGCAGCCACAATCTGAATTCATGCTGTGCAAGTAGTTTTCAATACAATGGAAGGACACAGTAAAGTGGGTTACCTTGTTGGGACTGTTCCTCTACTCACCACACTATGTTCTATACATGCATTTTCATTCACTATCACTGTCAGCGCTAACCGTGGTGATAGCTACATGCTGTTTCTTATGACTACTCCTCATGTGGAGTAGCATCAGTAGGAAATGTTCAGTTTATGGTTGTACTGAACACTGAGGCTAAAACAGAATTAAAAACAGTTCTGTAGCATTTCATACATGTTTTTTTTTTTTATTTCTGGTGTAGATAGGCAGACCACACCACCAACAATGGAAATAACTATAGAATGAGGCTGTCAGTGTACAAACACTCAGACAGAATGAATTCTAATTTATATGGCATTTATTTATATTTATTTGTCCACAGTCTATATAGTTTAATAACTCACCTTACACCCTTTCTAACAGTCAATGTATTTTCCCATCTGGAGTTATACCATATCCCTGTGTCTTGAGGATGTGACTTCAGCTCTGTCATTATCCAGAAAATCTTCACAGAAAATTTCAAACTGGCCGCATTTTTTTCCCCTGAATGCGTTGTAGATCTATTAAGCTGTCAGACATATACACTGGACTGATCTTAATAGCTTTAATGTACTTTATCATTAAAGAAAGTTTTGGTACTTGGCAATTGGGACACTAAATATCAAATTACTTGACTCAGATTAGCGGCAAATAAACTTGTTGGGACATCCCTAGCAGTTATTGTTTTGAAAGTCAACCAAAGCATGTAATCATGATTTTTCTAACCTTATGGCATAGTCTTGGTGCCTGAAGCTAACAAAACAGCTGGTGAAAACAGAACTGAAGTCTATGCATAACTCCTGATCTCCTGGGTAAAGGTCCTCTTGCTGACTATCCCCCTTAATGCAGACTTTGTGCCTCTGGAAACTAGAAGCCCCTACTAATTAATCACAGGTGAGAAAATAGGTTTCTTTAACCCTCATGTCGTCCTGTGGGTCAAAATTGACCCGTTTTAAAGTTTGAAAATGTGGAAAAAAGTATATATTTTCACAGTGAAACTTCTGGTGTCCACATTTTCAACATTTTTGGGAAATCTTTGAACATTTTTTGGTGGAAAAAAAGAAATGTTAAAAATGTTTCTTAAGAACATTCACAAAAAAAATCAACCAAAATCCAGCGAAATTCGCTGGATTTTGGTAGATTTTTATGTGAATGTTCTTAAAGAAAATATTAGAAGTTTTACTGATATATATGGAATCACTTTAGATATTTTTAGGATTTATTTGGAAGATTTTTACTCATTTTTTGTAAATATTTACAAGAATTTTCTTGCCAAATTTGGGGGATTTTTTTTTTACATAAAACCTTTAAGGGAAACTTTTAAGGAATTATTGGAATTTTCTTCCTGAAGGTTTTGCAAATTTTCAGAAATTTGGGGAATTTTTTTGCAGATTTTTTTGGATTTTTTTCAGACAAGGAAACAATAGTTTTTGGTGCCCATAAATGAGGACAGCAGGAGGGTTAAAATGAAATTGTATTCCTGTCAAAATGTCAGTGAGAATGCTGTTTAGCAGGTTAAGGCTGTAAGTCTGTGGAGGCATGACTCCTGAATGCAAAGTACTCTATTCAGATAATAAAGTACAACAGGGTGAGGAGAAAGTTTTAAAAGTCAATTCTGGTTTTTACACAATATGTAGTTACATAATATGTAATTCTCATGGTCAAAGTGTGACATTATCCTAAACCTAAATCCTAAACAGATGACTTTTGACGCCTAAACAAAACCAAACATCAAGCAACATTCTAATGTAAAGATTGAATGGAATCAAAGCTCAAGTCCAAGAATCATGGTCCCACACTGGCCCTGGTCTCCAGTGTTTCAGTTCTTTCAAACTGGAAGTCTTTCCTATTATATCACAGGTGAGAAAATATATTTCTTTCTAAACATAACTGAGAATGCAGTTTAGTTATGTAGGAACATAATTGGTGGAGACAGTGTTGGTAGAAGAGCATGTCTTGAGTTGGCAGTTAGATGTGGTTTTACAGCTGGTGCCTCTGCTGCATCACTTGGTGAGAACACTGCTATCATGGGTTTCACCTCAGATTTGTTTCATCAAGGCGTATGGCGGCTTTATAAAGTCTACAAACAAACAATGACCCAGCTGTCTTTTCTGGTCATTTTGCCAGCTGGAAAAAGTGCAATACTGACATCAGTTTTCAGACTGGACAGCTAATTAGCAGCTCAGCTGCAGCAGATTAAACAGCAGGTAAACATATCTGGAAATGTCACTTCGGTTTATTCACTGCTAACAACATGCTGTCACCCCGTGAACTGTAGGCTACAGGGCAAGTTTGTTTAGTTTGCCTCTTGTACCTGCACCATGCAGCCTGCCAGCTGCTGCCAATAACACAACAGCAACACATTCCTCCAGCTAACTGAGACAAAGGGGAGCATTTCTGGTACTTCCCAAAAAGACAAAGCTGTTGATACATTTTACCACATGAACATTATTGTAGCGATACCTACAGGTTAACTTAGTTGCTTTTTAAATTTGAACTGGTCATTACAGGATTTATTTTGTTTCCATAATTTTGATGTGATGACCAAAATAGAGAAGTAATTACAGAATATACACTGCCGTTCAAAAGTCTGGGGTCACTTAGAAATGTCCTTATTTTTGAAAGAAAAGCAAAGCAGATTTTTTTCAATGAAGATAACATTAAATGAATTAGAAATCCAGTCTAGACATTGTTGATGTGGTCAAGACAAGGGGAGCTGTAACCCCGTATACTGAATATATAAATATATATACACACACATAAGTAACTTATATAGCCATTGCTGATATCTATCACACAACATTGTGTTCTTCTACACCTACACAGCTGGAGGGTCTTTAGAAACGCCTTCTTCTTCAGTATTTCTGTTGCATTTCATTGGCAGTAGAGATGCCAGTAAATGAGGGGAGAACAATGAGGAATGAGATGCTACACATTTTCCCAGCCACAACCCAAGATGTTTTAGTTCATTATTGGTGCCTTGAAGCTCCTACAACCTCTCATTTTTCATGCCTTATGCCTCTTCAGCAATTTATAACATTAAATTTTAGACCCAGGCTGCTCAGCTCTCTGTCACAGAAACTTTTCATTATTGTTTCCCTCTCTTTCTCTTTCCGTAGTTTCCTCTTCCTCCTCTTTCTGTTCCCAGGGGTGACCCTCCCTCCTCTTCCACATCCCTGATTCAGAACAAGAAGTGCTGTAACCCCAGACACACGAACACACAGTAACCTCAGCACAGCATCTCAGGATCAATTACTGAATTAGCATCTCAGACTGGAGCGCCAAGAACAGAATGGGAGAGAGAACAGAGAGTTATTTTTTGTCATTCTTAATTCTTTCCCCTCCATTATCGTTTCCCTTGTGACTTCCCTCCTCATCATCTCCTCTAGTCTGCAGCCATGGACAGAGCACACATTGGATCAGACCAACCTAGAGTTTCATGAGATCAGAATCCATTTTTATTTATTCTCAGCAAATAAGTGGACTTGCAGTAAAAAGTTGAACTTCTTAAGAAAAATTCATGAAATACCACACCATAAATAGACAAAAATTCTTAAGACTGATTAGATATGCTCAGAAAAAACAGTCTGTCAGGTCTGTGAAAAGAGTTGTGATTCTGTAAGAGTAACATGAAACCATTCCTTTTTATTGCAATGTCTAGTATCACGCTCTAAAGAAGTGTGTGTGTGTGTGTGTGTGTGTGTGCGTGTGCGTGTGCGTGTGCGTGTGCGTGTGCGTGTGCGTGTGCGTGTGCATCTGTTCTTCACAAATCTTGACAACCGTACAAGTTGGTGGATGTTTTTTAGCTGGGGACCCAAGAAAGTGTAGTGTTGATTTTATGGTAGAGCAGATCAGTGGTAGCCACTGGTCACTGGAAAACACACAAGTGTCTACAACAGTGTTCTGTTATCTACACGGTGTTACCAAAACTAGCAACATCCTGTTTCAGAGTGATGCTGAAAAGTGCTAATAATGCTAGTCCATGCATCTGCTACTCCTAGGCTGGACCATTATAATTACTCCGCCAAGGAATGCAGTGGAGGAATTCCTTGTCCATTCCTTTTGTTTCTTGGTCCAAACTAATCTCTTCTGCTTGTTGCTTTTCCTTAGTAGTGGTTTCTTAGCAGCTATTTGACCATAAAGGCCTGATTGGTTCAGTCTCCTCTGAACAGTTGATGTAGAGATGTGTCTGCTACAAGAACTCTGTGTGGCATTTATCTGGGCTCTAATCTGAGCTGCTGTTAACTTTCCATTTCTGAGGCTGGAGACTCAGATGAACTTCTCCTCAGCAGCAGAGGAGACTCTTGGTCTTCCTTTCCTGGGGAGGTCCTCATGTGAGCCAGTTTGGTCATAGAGCTTGATGGTTTTTGTGACTGCACTTGAGGATACATTCAAAGGTTTTACAATTTTCCAGACTGACTGACCTTCAGTCCTTAAAGTAATGATGGACTGTTGTTTCTCTTTACTTAGCTGATTGGTTCTTACCATAATATGGATTCTAACAGTTGTCAAATAGAGCTGTCAGCTGTGGACCAACCTGACTTCTGCACAACACAACTGATAGTCCCAACCCCATTAAGAAGAAAAGGAATTCCACAAATGAACCTTGACAAGGTACACCTGTGAAGTGAAAACCATTTCAGGTTCTACCTCATGAAGCTCATCTAGAGAATGTCAAGAGTGTAAAAAGCAGTAATCAAAGCAAAGGGTTGCTACTTTGAATAATCTAAAATATAAAGCATGCTTTGACTTATTTTCCACTTTTTTGTTTACTACATAATTCCATATGTGTTCATTCATAGTTTTGATGTCTTCAGTGAGAATCTCCAATTAAATAAAGAAAAAACAGTAAATGAGAAGGTGTGTCCAAATTTTTGACTGGAAGTGTAAAAAAAACAAAAAAAAAAAATTGAACTGAATTTGAAGATGTCTAAAAACTTACAAAATGTGGAAAACTTAAAAAAGTCTGAAACCTTTCCAAGTCCACTAAATATTATACTGTATATGTAATTTTCAGTACTACTGTGTGTTTGTTTATCTGCTTATTTCTACTTAATCGTTTAATTTTCTTGACTTAAAACTCTTGCCAGAAGTTGAATATCGGATTTGCCCTGAGTGAGAGCGAGCAGCAGGCTAAAAGCAGCTGGCGAAGCAGCAAAGAGGCCAAGTTTTGACAAGTCTCTCTGTACCACACACGTTCTTTTCTGCCTCACTCTTTCACTCTACCATCCATCTCTCCCTCTGTCATCCCCTCCTCTATTTTCAGACGTCGCTCTCCTCCCATCTCCTCTTGTCCCAGACATGTCGGCAGCATTTTTTTTTTTTTTCCCAATGAGGACAGACACACAACATGAATTATTTCCATGGTCCTGTCCTGTATGCAGAGGCAGAGGGAAGGATTCAGGACAGCAGAGTCAGTCCACATCCTCCATCTCACAGCAGGAAACTCAGCTCAGTGCACTACATCACATGCTATACTCTGTCTTCTTAGTTTGCAGTTCAAAGTTGCTAAGAGTTGCCTTGCATACATCAAGGTCAAAATGTTTCTTTGTCTTTAATGAACCATCAGTGAAGGTAAACATTTTTCTAAAGTCACTGATTAACCCAGTAAAAACTCATGGTTTGAGTTTTTCCATGAAAATAATTTCTTTTCTGTCTTTAAATGTCTCAGATGTAACTCTGCATTGTTAATTTTATTTAAAAAAATACATGAATCCATGCAGTCTCCACCTCTCTTTCCCTGACTCCTCTCTAACCCGAGAGCCCATCGGCTAACCTCAACTCTGCCAGAAGGGGTCTTTAATCACCTTTGTGAAAAAAAACAAAAACAAAAAAAAACCCCGATGTCTAGGTGTAACTCTTGACTGTAGACTGGCCAATTAAAATAAAGGCAAAAAGGAAATTAATTTTATTGATTGCACTGGCAAAGCCAGACCTGTCATCCTTGCACAACCTAGTTACATACAAAAAATTGGCTACAGCATGTTGAAAGAAAATTTCTGCCTTAGCGTAAATGAATGCATTTAATGAACACATCTGCAAGGTTGCACAATGTCTTGTTTTTTGTTCAAAGCAAGTCAGGCATCACGAACATTCCTATGGCTGTGTTTGCACTTCTGGTTAATTGATTTTTTCAAACCGGCTGTTGACAGATTGTTGACAGTTTTAATCACGAGTCATAACTGTAACTGCATGTTTTTTATTGTAACCATGATAACCAAGAATGTCTGTTTGTTTCCCCATTTTATTGTAAGAATCAGATCCTCTCCTGGTGGAGTTATGTGACGATCAGCATCGGTTTGTCTGTCTGTCTGTTAGCAACATTACTCAAAAACTGACTAGCAGATTTGGATGAAATTTTCAAGGAAGGTCAGAAATGACACAAGGACCAAGTGATTAGATTTTGGCAGTGATGCAGCTTATAGTCTGGATCCACGGATTTGTTAAGGATTTCTGTATCATTGCAAGATAGCAGCACAGCGTCACTGTAACTATGACAACAAGTGAACACTACGTCAGCTTCCTGTTGATGATCACATGATTGTGATCCTACTACAAATCCACCGCTGTGGACTTATCAGGACTTATCCATCGGCAATGATACAAGGAACAATTACTTAAATTGTGAGGGTGTTTCTGAGTCCCATCAATTCCTGTTACCCGCTACATATTTAGGTCACGTGATTCGTTTCCGTACATAACGTACACATGTATAACACACACCTGTGCTCAGCGGAATGTCATTTTGTTTGTGGGTACATCTATATTAAATGGCCACATTCTATGTTGCCATGATTTCTGATCATCAATAACTAATAAATAAATACTGCATTTATTAAACAAACACTGCATTTCTGACGATGCCATATGGGGGAATGAGCATCCTTGGCAGAGTACTGCGCTCTCTGAGTGCTTTTCTTGTTTTTACTGTGGCAGCTAAAACTGATGGTGAAGAGTGAACCAAAACAAACCAAAATAATGTGTAAATGAGCTAAAATACGAAAAAAAATGCTCTGTAGATTTGAAGAGACCAGCAGATTTGGTGATAATTCATGACTATAGATAAACTTTACATACATACAAAGACTTATGTAATCCAAAACATAACACTAAAATATTGGACATAAATGCTTTAACCAAAATCAGATTGCAAACTGTCCAGTGTTCAATCGACCTTTCACATCTACGTTGTGCAGTATTGTTATCTTTCACGTACAAAGATGATATAAAGCTTATACGCAATGCTAAAGATATAATGCATTGGTGATATTAGTATATAGTGTCAATATTTCTGGTTCACCTACTTTCTTGATTCCCCAGCCTGATGACTTATTTATGGCCGAAATGTTTTGTCTAAGTGTGATGAAATGCTACATTTACTGTTTGTGCACCAACGCCTTGTTTCTTTTTTAGTGCTACTTGTTTGTAATGAAAATGTGTCACAAAAATGCTGTCACAACACATCTTGTCCACTGTACCATAAACGGAACAATACATGCAACACACACAATGTGTAGAGAAGATAAGAAACAGTAGAAATGTGCATGAATGAATGTATGCTATATGCAAACATTCCGATTTTTTTCTTGGAGCTGACTCGGATGACTTGGAGTTTGGTTTTCCAAAGTTCCCTGTGAGAACTATCAGGACTTGAAAGTGAACGATCAGGAGGGAGAAAAGGACTAGTCAGCATGTGAGTGCAGCGACGCGATAAAAGAGGAGAGAGATAATGGAGTTGAAGTGAAGTGTTGGGGCGGCTGGCAGACAGCAATGTCAAAACTCAGTCTGATGGGGAAATGATGCATGGAGAGAAAAAACTAGAGAGTGATTAAGGCCTCCACTTAGGAGGATGGGACTTTTTTTTAAGGTTGCCCTCATTCATCTTTCATTGCCCAGCTCCTTCTTTGTCAATTGTCCTCGGTGCCTCCCAGTGTGAGCTGCTGACACTTTATAATGAAATATCTGTTTTGTTTTCTCTTGTGAAGTGCCTCTGCAGGCCATGTGATGACAGGGAGGAGATTTGATTCCAGTTCAACACAAGGACAAAAGTCAAGAACGTCGACACAAATTTCCCTCAGAGCATGGCAGCAAGCAAAATTGTGGGATACATTTATACATGGCTTTTGGATGAGTTTTTTACCACACAAGTTTCTCCCTAATACTAATCAATGTAAGTGACAGTGTTTTGATCAGGGGTATGTGAAATTTTCAGAATTATGAATATTATATTGTGTTTTGGCCTGTTCAGGATGCAGCAAATAAAACAAGAAAAGCACTCAGAGAGTACAGTACTCCTCCAAGGCTGCTCATTCCTTGTAACATTTCCGATGGCTGAAATCTTTAAAAAAAATTGTGGCAGAAATCATGGCACTATAGAATGTGGCCATTTAATAAAGATGTACCCACAAACAAAATGACATTCCGCTGAGCAAAGGCGTGTGTTATGCATGTGTACGTTATGTACGGATACGAATCATGTGACCTAAACTTGTAGCGGATGGTGGGAATTGATGGGACTCAGAAACACTCCCACAATTTAATCAATTGCTCCTTGTGTCATTTCCAACGCATAAGTCCTGATAAATCCACAGCGGTGGATTTGTAGTAGGATCACAATCATGTGATTGTCAACAGGAAGCTGACATAATGTTCACTTGTTGTCATAGTTACAGTGACGCTGTGCCGCTATCTCGCAATGACACATAAATCTTTAACAAATCTGTGGATCCAGACTATAAGCTGCATCACTGCCAAAATCTAATCACTTGGTCCTTGTGTCATTTTTGACCTTCCCTGAAAATGTCATCAAAATTTGTTAGTCCATCTGCTGCTCGGTGAGGACAGTAACTACAGAACGATCCAAGCTTTCATGTCAGAGTCTCCAAAACGCCAGAAAAAGTCGCTAGATTTGTCGTTAGTCGCTTTTGACCAAAAAAGTCGCCAGGAGGCTTTGGAAAGTCGCTAAGTTGGCAACACTGCTTTGTGCTGACTTCACTCAGTGCGTCCTGTGGATCTTCTTCATGGTTGCAAACAGATTTTAGGTTCATTACCGCCACCTAGTGGGCTGGAGTGTTCATCAGTGTTACCGGTGTGCCAGAAATTAGTGAACTGAGAAAGGTAAAATTTATTATTTTTTTAACACGTTATTTTTCCTGTAATTAATCGAAATGAACACGTTAAAGTCCCAGCCCTAATGCATATATAATATAATGAGCATGGAAGAAACAGTAGCCTGTTGTGGAGCTGTTTTATGGGGAAAATGATAAACTGCTAGCTCCCAGGAGGGAAATTCTGCATTTCCCATGTAAGCTATGGGACCAGAAGCTAAGTTCATCATAAAACTGCTGGCCTCTACAAAAAAATTTTTAAAAAGACAGAAACAAAAAGCAGAACAACACTGCCTTGTATCCAAAAATCAGTGATCACATTAATACCATTTATTAAATTTATTCCGTACAATCTAGAAGGTTCCTCAGTCTTATTTTAATACTGTCACCCTGGATCACCTCTGCTGGTTGTGAGTGAACAGAAACTGGGACATATGGGAAAATGAACAACTTGGCTAGGAATAGCTCCTGAATTCTTTCCCATGTAGATGGCCGACTTGGAGTCATCCTGCTGTTTCATAGTGCACTGTAGTAACATCATTGGAGTGTGACTACTGATTTGTGTGCGGAAGTGCCAAGGTGAGAAGTGTTGTGTATTTAGGTTTAAAAGGGAGAGATATCACCTCCACATGGTTCCAGCAGCATTGATCAATATAAGGAGATGTTTCAGCAATCCATCTATCTGGAGCTGATTCTCTGTGGGAATTCAGTTTTGGAAACAGAAGTAGATGACAAAGATCAAAAAAAAGCTTTTGGAGATTTTTTTATTTTTTTTTAAACTTGATGGGATTTTTGATGGCTGTATGGTAAATATGAAACAACTGTCAGCAGTGGGTGAGCACAGCAAAGAACGAAGACCTGAAAGTGAGAAAGAGATCGCCTGGTTAAATGTACCAAAGACACACTGTAAAAACATCATATGATGTTTGTTTAATCTGCCTAAAGGCCCTTTAGGACATGCCCTTGGTTTTGTTAACATGATGGAATGTCTGAATGAGCACCCTGGTTACATTCCTGGAAAAGTCACACCAGCATTATTACAAGGTTGGACCCACTAACATTTCTGTGTCACTTTCAACAAGGCACAAGTCTGATTTCCACCGCCTCATACAGACACAACAAGCAACAGTACTTCAAGTTGTGTGGAGCAATTTAGGGAAGGATTATTCCCTAATTAAGATCCAATATTCATCACAGAGAGGCCTTTACAAAGTTTTTGTAACGAACTCTTAACACACCTTTCTCACTCTTTTTGCTCTACAATTTCAAATTTATTCGGCCACAAAATGAATTATCCACAATAATAAACTGCATGCGACACTAACAGTTAAAGAAAATACAAGATGATTAAGTAACAGCGCCTAAGAGTTTAACACCTGCAGCATCAGACAGCGGCAGTATTTATCTTAGAGATGTGACGCTTGTGAACGAGTCAGTCGTTTGAACGGCACTTTGAAGTGAAGTGTGAGAACTGGTTCGAGCCGTTCGTATGTGCAAATTGTCCACTCTGCCTTCACGTGAACAACTGATGACATCTAGGAGTTTGCATTGTCCACAGTGGCTCCATTCACAGGAACACAGCTATATATGCAGCTAACTCAGAGGAGGAGGAATGTGAGCGGAGCTACATTTTCTGCTTTATCGGGGAGGAGGAGATATTAGCGATGGAAAAAAAAAACATAAAAGGTTCTGCTCTCTATCAGAAAATGCTCCTGGAGAATATCCACCATTAGTTCATGATCTAAAGCTCAGCATAAATGGTTTATGTAGCCCAGTACTTACCCAAAGCACACAAGTCCACATCTGAGTGGCTCAAAAAAATAAAATTAAGGTTTTAGAGTGTCTGAGTGAAAGTCTTGATTTGAATCTAATTTAGAGGCTGCGGCAACAGCGTGAAAGGGCAGTTTGTGCATAAAAACCATCTAATATGACTGAATGAAAACTATTTTACAGAGAAGTGTGAGCCAAAATTCCTCTACAGTGATGGGAAGACTGATCACAAGCTGGAACAAACATTTGACTGCAGTTGTTGTTGCCAAGGGTGGACCAACCAGTTGTTAAGGTTCAATGGGGCAGTTACTTTTTCACATGGGGGATACAGGTTTTCAATAATTCTTCAATAAACCATAATTTTAAAATGGCATTTTGTGTTTTGTGGGATTTATGTATAATATTCAATAATTATGAATATTGGCTTGATGATCTCTAACCTTTAAGTGTGAATAGTATGCAAAAATAGAAGATTTCTGTAGGGAGGCAGATACTTTTTGCATGGCGCTGTATATGTACTGGACAGATATGAGAGTATTATGTCTAGCTCTTGGCAAAAAAATGAAGAAGCATATTTCCCCAAAATGTCAAACTAATCCTATAAGTTGGACCACTTCATTAAATTTAATTCCAAACTGCAGCCAAATTTAGACATTTATAGGATGTGACACAGCAGTAAAAGGATCTGAGGGTGGGCTTCTTATTTAAAGTCTGTCTGCTTTATTCAGATAGTGGGAAAGTAGAAGAAGAAAACAGTGGAGTCACAACAGAAAAATTACAAGTGGGATCCAGTCCCAGGCCAGTATGAGAACATGTGTCTCTGAACCACTCCAGTATCTCTGGGAACAAATGCATGTAAAAGCCAAGAGTGTATACCCATGGTTTAGAGTAGAGACAGACGACTGGAGACATTCTAACTGAAGATAGCGCTGAGCACTAACATCTAAATCAATGTTTCATGAAGAATCTATGCTCACGTCTTTGAGTTCCAACCAGTTTTCTGCTCTTCAGAAGACTAAGACTAGGGAACTTCATAATCAGCATGCCAACAAACCGGCTGATCTATCACTGAACTCTCCAAATTCCCCTAAATCCAACACATGCTGCATTAATAGAAAGACACTGTTTGTCACACAGAAACTCTGGTGACGTCAAGGGTCTTGGAATTGCATGCAAACAGCATAACGGCACTTCTGAAGGGTTATTGTAAGCTCTTGCGTAGTGTCAAAGTTAGTTTGGTCTTGAAACGCTGATGTCAAATGTTTTGTTGTTCTAGGGTGTCTTGGCTATAAAAGAGGTCTAAGACTTAATGTTTCAGAGCCTCTAGCCAGTCCAGTCCCTATTATGCAATCATGATTTCAATAGTGAACCTCTTTCATGCATATGTACTGTGCTTAACCACGTCGTGTTCAAACTTGTCCGCTGACAGAAGTGATCTAAGGTCAGTCATTGCACAGTGTGGTAAAGTCCAGTTCATTGATGCTTCAGAAAGGGTCAGTGACAAGTTCAGCATCACACATGGCAGCACATAGCATGTTACCATTTACTATCTAACACTTAACACACCAAAGAGAGCACAGGCAATTGAAGTGTCTTTGAGATTTTCCAATATTTGGTCATAACTAGTGGACAAAGTAAGCTTTTTTGCTAAATATACACTACCTTTCAAAAGGTTTTAAAATAATGTAAGTACTGCAAGAAAGACTGTTGTGTGTTCAGAGATTAATGGAAACAGCAGACAAGTGTACTGTTGAGCTGTTACAATAAGACTCTGTTATCGACCATTGGTGAACCTCGTGAGGAGCATCCCGATTTGACCGTAGGTGTCAAAACAGGCTCATAATTTCAGAACAGTCATAATAAAATAGCATTTTAAAAACCAGTGTTTGCGCATGTCATAGGAGCCCATTTAATCCACAGCATGATGGGATAAATTCCCATTATTAATGACTGTGCTGTGATGTTATGCAATCCTGTTCACCACCCTCAAAGCAGGCATGAAGGGGAATTCACTGAAAAAACTTAGACAGCCTCCATTCATTGGCCCAAGTTCTCTTTTCTGGGTTTAGACCTCCTCTGTCTCTTTATGGTGAGTTCTACAGGGTTTTGTAGCCTAAAAACTGGCAAATACTAAAACCTGAGCAGCAAAATGTTGCTAGGTGCATAAATACACTCGTTTTTCATGCTATCTTCACACCACATGAACCCACTGAAATAATTTCTTGGCCTGTGATGAGTTTTGTTGGCGCTAAAGGACCATGTGTTACATAACTGAAATGGCCATGAGAAGTGCCTTTCATGATCAGAGCACATGCCGTCCATTGCAGTGTCCTGAGGCTGCCATCTCACTAAGAGCCTATTTACATTATATCGGCAATGAAAATGCTTCTTGTGTCATCGGATACCACACTGACTCCACTGATATTCATAAAAACAACCCAAGTACATGTCTCAAAGATAAATCAACTTGAATTGCCCCAAAACATGTTGGTTGCTGTCTAGTTGTTCATTCAGAAAGATCTGCAGATAAAAATATGCCATGTGTTCGATCAGTCCAGTTATTATCTATCCAGTAGTAAAACTACTGGATAGATATCCATGAGATTAAGGATGAATTTAACCCTAAGATATACATATTTAGCCCACCTTCTGATGACATTACACAGCCTAGTTTATTTGATCCAAAGCAGTTAATGGAAACAAGCCTAATTCACTTTTTTTTTTTAAATTGCGACAAAATTAGCTTTGAATTCATTTCATAATTACATGGAGACACAGTGTCTTTGTGAGTGTGTTAGCATATGAGATTAGCATTTAACTCAAAACACCACTGTGCTACAGTAGAACGTTACTTAGCTGCTTGCATCACTGTAGACTCATCAGGCCAGAGTATAATCTGTCACAACTGTACAATTGGTTCTCAGGACATTGGCGATCGGCCACACACAGAAACCCTGCTGTCAGAGTGGGAAATATTATTACTCCGCCAAAGAACGTGGTGGAGTTATGTGATGATCGGTGTTGGTTTGACTGTCTGTTCGTAGCATTACTCAAAAATGGATTAACAGATATAGATGAAATTTTCAGGGAAAATCAGAAATGACACAAGGACCAATTGATTAGATTTTGACAGTGATGCAGCTTATAGTCTGGATCCATGATTTCTGTATCATTGATAACGGCATGGAGTCACTGTAACTATGACAACAAGTGAACATTACATCAGCTGCCTGCTGACGATCACATGATTGTGATCCTACTACAAATCCACCGCAGCGGACTGATCGAGACTTATCCATCGTTAATGATACAAGGAATGAGCAGCCTTAGTGGAGTACTGCGCTCTCTGAGTGCTTTTCTAGTTTAAAAATGGGAGATAACAGAGGACATTTTCAGACAATTGTTCCAGGGAGACACTGAGAGCGTAGACTAGGTTATTCACATAAGAAGTACCACAAATATATATTAGATAGGTACAATGTCCATCTCCTCTCTCACCATGTCAGTGATGTAGGTGTAAATGTGGGATTGTTGGTTTCAGAATTGTCGATAATCAACATCAGGAAAATATTTTTGAAGCTCTCCAGCCATAAATTCAGCTTTAAAGCTTGTCTAAACAAGCAGTGTTTTGGCTTTTTGGTTTATCTGACATAAAACAGAACAGACGTACTCCTCTTTTAATCAGTCCAGCTCTTTATAACTGCTCTCTATACAGTCCACATCTGGTGTTCTATAAAATCCACACATCAAGTGTTGTTATGCCTCAAGTCCATTTTTTTCCTTCCACTGATAAGGTGGTCCTTATCAGTGCCAAAACACAGCTGTCCTACACTCTATACAATACCTTTTGCTATGCAGGCGTTACAGACGTTTCTTTGTGTATGACTTTCAGAGTCTGTGGTTGAGCTGCCAGCTGTCTGTACCTTTGTTGCATATCACACATGCCTCTCTCTCACTTCATTTCCCTTCTGTATCTCCCCTCGTACTGCCAAAAAAGTAACATTTAAAAATGTGTGTCAGTTTGATTAATTAGCTTGATTTGTCGGGTTTTTAATGTGCCAGAAGTACAGCACTACTACACAGTATCCCACCATTGCAGCATAAATTGATACATTACCAGGAATCTTAAATGTTCTGCAATACCAACCAGATGACAGGGTGAACAAACATTGTGTTAAAGTACATTTAGTGAAATATGTTTGTTTGACTTGACCCTTAAAGACTGGTATCAGTTTAATCTGTAATAGATGCTAAAATTATCCTCACATGAGACTACAGGCTTGGCAGCAGGTGTGTTTCCCAGAATTTCAGGCTGTTCTTTTTTTGTTTTTGTTTTTTTAAACTATATTTTATATAATCAGCATGTGTCTCTGGGCTAAACACTCAACTCTCACGCTGTATCGATTCATTTACCACGGCTGGAAGCAAGTTTTGGTTGAAGATCTGTCACAGCAGACATGAAACAGACCTCCGGGCAAATGACCCAAAAGCACTTCATATGTTTTTTCATCTGAGGTCATCCGACGAAAAATGTCCTGGTTATGATGGAGACATCAAAGATATAAAGACCAATGCAGCAAGCTGTGTGTTTTAGGAAAGCAGAATGATGAGGACAGAACATCTCACTATGTCTTATCTATACTAGTGGCATGAAATGAAAATGATCATTTTCACACCACCAAAGAGTCTGCTTATCGTAATGTCTTTGTGACGGGTCACAGCTTTAACAGCCAAACACAAAGCCAAGACATGCAGTAATGATGGTTGGTGTTTTCAGAAAGGTCCAAGTTATTATTAATGGAGATGTTTCAACAGTCCATGTTGAGAGAGAGAAGCAGGACGAGGGATGGTTCTCTGTCCCCATAATGGGTCACGTCCTCCCTCCGTTGTCGTGACGATACACGCGATGCTTGCAGACTAATCCATCAGGAAGTAGAGATGAGCATTAATCACTCGTCCTCTGACGGCACGCACAGATTACACACACTCTAATGCAGACACACACATGCATCTGCTTCATATTCATATATTCTGCTTACTAATGTATGTATCTTAACATGCTAAAGCTTTAAGTAATCCAACTGTCATCCCCTTTCTTTCAGTTTTATTTGAGTACGTTATTTATAAGTGTACTTGTAGAAGTCATAAATAGATAAAATACAGAATTACTGTGTGGACATGCACTGTTACTTCCGATTTTTCTGCTGACCAGACCGGATGAAAACACAGGGATCGAAACTGAAATTTCACGCTCTTATCACACAACATGCCAACAGTTGTCTGACCACTAAAAGCCCACACGACCGGCTGCTGTTTTATTAAATCACAGCTGTGCCACGAGGGGTTCAAAGTCAATACAGTCATAATCCGAAGGTCATAATCTAGCAGAGAGGTGGCAGAGCGGGTCGGTAATCCTGCTTCATCATCATCAGGGAAGCCCCCGCCATCACCGCCACCACACCCGCCCTCCTCCTGTCTCTACTGGAGTGAACACATCCGCTTGGGCTTTATGCCAGCTCTCACTACTCTCATGAAGCAGTGGAAAACTGGACGGCGGAGGGAAACCTGGTGAAAGTGTAAAAAACTGGAAGAAAAGGGGAGATGAAGCGGATGTGGGAGGGTTTAATATCTGATCTGGACGTGCGGATTATGAGGCCTTTTCATTTGCTGAGCAACAGACGTCCATTCATGAAGTGGTCTGCAGGTCACAGCCATATCCTCTAGTGAGTGTCTCAGTGGAAGTGTCCCTGATGTGACGTCAGCATGTCTGGACCATACAGGCTGCTGTTCCCTATGATGATGGCAATGATACAGGAGGAATGGGTTGTATTAGGTTTATTTTCTCATGGCTCCAGTGTCTGGGGAATTATTGATCTTTGTAAAATTGAGCACCAATATGTGTAAAATTGCTTTTAGGATTGTTGTTAAAGTTGTTGACACTCTGTTGAACTGATATTCTCAGATGTGGGCTGTCGATATCATGTGAATGGTCATGGTGTCACCATTTTTACTGTGAAAGTGGGTTATGAACTAAACCATAAGTCTTTACCATATATATTAGGACACATGACTGCCTGTAATAAATCCATTTTCAGTAGTTCTGCAGGACGTCTCATGGCGTCTCCTATCTGATTTCTGTGAACCTCAAAAGTGCCGTGTGGATTGGCAGCAGCTTGCTGGTTTAGCATGACGATAATCTATGATCAGTGATCCCAGACTTACATGTATTCCTAATCAGATTCAGCATACATACAAATGATTTTCAGCTTTTGCTCCAGAATTTGACAGTCATCTTAAGCTCATTATGACTGCTCATTTGTTAGGAATCAAGAAGAAGCTCACTCATCTTTCATATAAAGAGCAACATGCTGGGGGTGGTGAAACTAATACTAATAATTTGATCTGAGGTAGTGTGGCATCATTGGAGTTGTCGAAGCTACTATTGGCAGTAAAAGTCAACCTAACATACAGTACTGTTCAAAAGCTTGGGGTCACTCAGGTAATTTCATGTGTTCCATGAAAACTCACACTTTTATCCATGTGCTAACATAACTGCACAAGGGTTTTCTAATCATCAATTATCCTTTCAACATCATTAGTTAACACAATGTAGCATTAGAACACAGGAGTGATGGTTGCTGGAAATGTTCCTCTGTACCTCTATGGAGATATTCCATTAAAAATCAGCTGTTTCCAGCTAGAATAGTCATTTACCACATTAACAATGTCTAGACTGGATTTATCATTCATTTAATGTTATCTTCATTGAAAAAAAATGCTTTTCTTTCAAAAATAAGGACATTTGTAAGTGACACCAAACTATAGTGTAAGTCAGGCATAAATTGTGTTCACTGATTGATTCATGAATTTAAGTTTTATTCATGTTAGGTTAAGTTGTGTATATTCATGTTGATATTTCACTCTGATAAAATAGCTGCACGTAACGTTAGCTAACATTACTGCTAAATCAACTACCCATACAGCTAGCCTATGTGGCGCATTCATTCGTGGGGTGGCCTAGCACTGGTGTCCATTGTCCATGACTAGCTTGCTAGTTCGCCAACTTCATCTCTTCTTTCCTGTTGCACTCTGTGATGCATCATCTGGTATTTACCATGTTTCATTAGCTACTGTGGGTAAAAGGGACATGACACCATTGACACACAAATTAAACTCACTGTTATACTGAATGAAATGACATATTTCACTCTGTTCTCTGGAAGTACAAATGTCAACAACATATACAACATTGTTTAAGTCATTTTTTAGCCATTTTAATGCAGGAATGTTACATATTATAGTTTTAAATTACACCAGAGAACCCTTCTGGCTCTCATTTGCATTTGCAGTCAATCCAGCTAGCCTAACTACCTAACTCAACTGTTGCACACTTGGACATGAAGTCAGTCCTTGGTGTGCAAAGGTTTTAAACAATACTTCCTTGACTCTGCTTCTCTGAAAATACAGAAACACAAGCACAGTAGCATGGCACGCTATCAGGAGTCTACTGAATACCTACCACAATAAATCTTCATATCCACCCTTGAATTTGCATGAGTCTCTGCTTCCACTATAATTCTTAAAACACACTCATTCTGAAAATTTACTTTTAAGTTATACTCCAGCAGGCCGCCCACCTTAGTAAACTGTTGGGTAAAGCACTGTTTTAGAAAATATGCTTTTTCGTTTAGCTTGTAACTCCTGTGTAAATGTCATTTTAACATTAGTAATAGTCTAAACCTTTTGCACATTAGCTACACATTTATGCTGCAACTTTTGCGTACTTGAAAATACATAAACATTTGCACATTAGCACAACATGGCTGCATTTTGTAGGCTGTCAGAAGTCTACTGAATGACACATCCCATAGGACCCCTAAGCTGCCCACAGCTTCGCTCTCTGTAACCATAGATTAACCTACTAAAAGATCACGGCTGCAAATGAGCATAATGTATATCAGATTACAAGTACACAAACCAGTAATCCAAACCACAACATAATAATAATGCATATGAATGTTGGTGGTATTAAGTGTCCATTAATATGTCCAGCATTATTGTTGATCCACAGAACAAGTGACACACCACTATCAAAGCTTGATAGTTACACTTAATATTCACTCTTGCATAAATGTACTATAGATGAAATTTGACTTTATTGGACTAATTTGGAAGTAGTGATTTGTTTTGCACAGGATTCTGTTTTGGACAGTTGATAAATAACACTTACCATTTGGCCAATTAATTTCTCTTATGTAGCTCATCTGCTGTTCAGGGTGGAGAGTCTTTGCTGAGGGATATTTTGTTTGGTTTGGTGTGACAGAGATGACGGCTGAACCACTTCTAGTAAGATCAGATGCTGGGCGTTTGGCCTGGGGTTGAGACAGATACTGGGGTTTAACAAAGGTGCTGAAGAATGTGCACAACACAAAATCTGTTACGTAACAAAGGTTACCCTTTTTCTTCTTCTTCCAAAAGTTCATTAGCAGATTGAGGTTTGGTGGTTATACCGGCTGACAATCATGTCCCAGTTATTTATAGGAGGACTCTCCAAACTGCTCTTAGGTGTATTAATATCACAATGGTAGCTTTTAGAAGATGGGGAAAAATTAGAGAGGATAGAAAGGCTGCCTTTATTCAGTGGGGATTTCCAAGTGACTGTAATCCATTTAGGGATAATTCCCGACTAAAACTGACGAAAGAATAACTCAATGCAATACTGCTGCTACATTTTCATTGTGCAGTAAATGTGTGCGGATGTGTCTGTATGCAGGTGTGTGTATGTGTATATATATTTTGTATGTGTATATGTATTGTACACGCACATATATATATATATATATATATATATATATAGAGAGAGAGAGAGAGAGAGAGAGATATAGATATAGATATATATATATATACTGTTGGGGGATTACTCAAAACTCTGTGTTTACTCAAAATAGTAATGGTGGAATTGTTTTTATGGCAAATTTGTATACAGTGGCAGGCTTATACTTGGAATCAACATCCAGTGAGTCAGGCTAATGTCAAAGTAACCTCCACAAGAATGTAGAGACCAGGGTTTTCTGGCAGAGCATTGCTCCGTAACAAGGTCCATCCATCCATTATCTATACACCGCTTCATCCTCATTAGGGTCGCGGGGGGTGCTGGAGTCTATCCCAGCTGACTTAGGGTGAAGGCAGGGGACACCTGGACAGGTCACCAGTCTGTCACAGGGCTACATACAAAGACAAACAATCACTCTCACATTCACACCTACGGGCAATTTAGAATGATCAATTAACCTCAGCATATTTTTGGACTGTGGGAGGAAGCCGGAGTACCCAGAGAAAACCCACGCATGCACAGGGAGAACATGCAAACTCCATGCAGAAAGATCCCGGGAAAGCCGGGACGCGAACCAGGGATCTTCTCGCTGCAAGGCGAAAGTGCTAACCACTACACCACTGTGCAGCCCTCCGTAACAAGGTGATTCATGTAATTTATCTGTGTGTGGTTTTAATATTGTGGCTGATAGGTATAAATCTCAACTATATTTTTGAAGCTGACTGAAAACAACAACACAGCACTTTTAGCCATATCTCATTACAGCATCCATTACAATAATTACAGTATGAGACTGTTTTTTGTGAAAAGAAAAAGTTCTAATATGGCCGCACTTCCTTCTTTGACCTGTGTGTGTGTGTGTGTGTGCGCGTGTGTGTGTGTCTAGGATAACTTCATTTGCTGTTAAAGATTCAGTGACTTCTTTGTCTCACAATTCCTATTTTGGGAGTGAAGAAAATCCCAGTGCTGAAGGAAAAACAAAAGAGGTCAGAGGTATTGTTTGACCTATTTAGGACATCTGTCCTAAACACTGAGAGAGATATTTTACATTTATATCATATTTAGATGTCTGATTTCCTTTACTTAGCTGTGATTATGTTCGTTTTCCAGCTGATCCACTCAAGCTACAGATAAAACAATCTTTACAGCTTGAATCTCCTGTGAATCTACAATATCTGTTTTGTGCTGCTTACTTCACATGATGTTAAGACATTCTGCACAAATTCCACATTCAGCCAAAGAGCTTCATTCAGAGAAGCAGCCAAAGATGCAACCTTCTGAAGGTCACTGTCAGTGCTGTTTGAGTGCTGAGGTGTGTAGTGTGTAGATTTCCTCTTATTATGCATGCAGTTTTTAGTCTGTTGTGCAAATTTTCCAAAACACATCACATCTTTTCCCTCTACCAGCCTTCTGTCTGCAGGTGGTTTTTAACAACCAGTCCTTCGAATATGTCAAGCGTCTACGGTTGGCATGAAACTTGAAAATGACTTTAAAATGTAACATAAATGGCTTGTTTATTGCTGTGTGTGCTGCACGTTCCATACTTGCACCAATAAATGATGAAGTCTCTCATCTCCGCAAGAAAATAATTCTGGTGCTGCTCATGTGTTACACGTTCTGGATGGAAAGCTGAGGATTTCTAATGATGTTGGTGCATGTTCCACAGTGGTTACAAGTATGATGTTGATGTTGTAGACACAACCTTCAGCTTTGTGCCAAGCCAGCATGCCTTCTGTAGCTCATGCAGCCTGGTGCCAGTGTCATTTTCCCATAACAATCATACAAAGCTGAAGCTCCATGGTCCAAACAGTAATAATCCAGGCTGGCTGACACTCAAGGACGAGACCCTCCTCATCGTGTGAATACAACAGCCTTCGACCTCTCTGAAAAAAACAACATAAACTAAGCAGAAAGGTGGTGAGTTCCTATGACCTCCTATTCCTATTATAGTGAGTTATCTCCTTATTCAATTTGTGCCATGTTCACATTTCACATTGGTGCTATTTCTGATATGCTTTATTTACTGCTGCATAATCCTAAAGGCCCAGTTATGGAAAATATCTTTTTTTGGTCCTCTCTACACAGAGAAGAATAATGAAAGCAGCAGATGCTGCTAAATTTACCCAAATTAGTTTGTCTCCCTGTCACTGAAACTGATGTGAAGAGAAGAGACAGATAGTCCTTCAGCTGTTTCTACTGGAAGTTGTTCAACTATTTCTGAGTGATTGCTACCAAGTGGGAAGATAGTAGGAAGCTGTCGGCTCAGAGCCAAAGGCAATACAAGCTCTTTCTGCCACTTGAACAGCACTACATGATGAAAATATTGTTCTGGGTCATCTTGTGTTTCCCTTAAAGGAGGCCTGACACCTGACAAAAGCTTTCAATCAACTATTTAGAAAAAAATTGAGCAAAATTACAAAATCTTCATCATTACAATGCTTATGAATAGAAGATAATCACGGTAACATACAAGGCAAGATAAACTAAGCAGGAATTGATGGTGGGAAAAATAAGCTATCAAAAAGAATACTTGTTTCCCAGTTGAGCATATTTGCTGTCAAACACAACCGTTCAAAAGTTTGGGGTCACTTAGAAATGTCCTTATTTTTGAAAGAAAAGGAGTTTTTTCAATGAAGATAATATTAAATGAATGATAAATCCAGTCTAGACATTGTTAATGTGGTAAATGACTATTGTAGCTGGAAACAGCTGATTTTTAATGGAATATCTCCATAGAGGTACAGAGGAACATTTCCAGCAACCATCACTCCTGTGTTCTAATGCTACATTGTGTTACCTAATGGTGTTGAAAGGCTAACTGATGATTAGAAAACCCTTGTACAGTTATGTTAGTACATGAATAAAAGTGTGAGTTTTCATGGAAGACATGAAATTGTCTGGGTGTCGTAAACGTTTGAACAGTAGTGTATGTATAAAAAAAAATTGAACATCATGAAAATTTCACTCTGAGCACACATTAACAAAAAAGTTGATCATGCAAAATTCAACTAGTGATATTTTCTGAACCACGTTTCATGTCATAATACTATGGAAAAATACATAGAAAATACTTTATAATATTAAATATTTGGTTACAAAAATGAAAAGAAAGTTATTTTCCAATGTTCATAACTGATTGACCAGGTATGACAAGTTATACCACAAAAACACACAGTATTTCATTTTTTTATAAGCATAAAGCTTGGTTTGGTAATTATCACGGCATTAGGTCATCAGGATGACACCCAGCACAATATAACCATGACTAAACACATGAATCGGTTAGGATAGTGGATGTTTTCCTGACTGGAAAGACATGAAACGAGAAAATAAATTCCCCAAAATATCTAAATAGTTATCTAAAGATTGAAAACATTCATGTCTGGGACTGAAGCGGTCCCTGTTTTCTTAGCAGTGCATGTCCTCTATATTTCAAACAATAACTTTAGCTGCATAATTCAGTGAATTCATCGCAGCTTTACTGTGTGCCGTGATCCAAAACAGAAATAGTCTGGTAGTAGAGGAGCCAGCATTAGTGTGTTTTTATTTTACTGTGAGCAGTGACAGGTTTAGAATCAGTCATAAACTTGCGGAAAAAGCCAAACTGCATCCTGCTGTGACGGTTTACCACAACAGTAACATGATATACATTCACATCTAGACCTCCAGTTTAACTGATGTATTGGATGTGATGGAAGAATAAACAGTTTTATGCAACGAGCAGTTAAAACGTCAAAGGTCAGAGCTGCTGAACCGCAACGGCTGTAAATCTGTGGATGGATCACATAGGAAGTTTGAAATGAAGGATCAAAATTTATTAGGTTTATTTGACTTTACTGGATGGAATGCAGCCCACATGACTTTTTTTGGATGTAATAATAATAGTAAAGTGCTCATGTCACAAGGTGTCAGTTTAGCAGACATTTGAAGAGGACAAGTGATATGTTATGTAAAAGCACTGCATTCATAATAATCTTCTCAGGGAGCTTGTGATAGATGCAGAGTGAAATATATACAGATACATTATTTGTAATTATTCTGCGTCATTTGATGCAGCACACTCAAAAAATGGAAAATGGCTGGCTGTTACACTTACTTAAGTGTAAAATACATTGTATACAATACAATTTCATGTTTACACAATGAACGTGAATAAATCCTGCAGGATTTACTTGAAACTGAACTGCTTAGCTTTTACTTTATTTAACCATGTCGAAATAACAGGAGACTATCGAGTACTCCGGCGCTTCCGGGAAAATTATGGCCGATATCGCGAGAACACGTGACGGGATCATCACGCGAGAAGAGAATACCTGCAGGAAGTGGCGCGGAATTTGTCAGGTCAGCGTGCTCATGGACTGGTAAGAATCCTTTATCTGCCTTTAAAATGGATCAAAATGCAAACAAATGCTATGCATAAACGTGCCATCATCTTAAGCGACACTGTCCCGCGATAGTTTGTTGTTCGACCAAATGTAATGTTTAATTCGGTCAAAAACACCGTCCGCCATTGCCGCCGCATGGCTGTAACGTTACCGACGGTTACCGACGGTTGTGCTGTCGTGTCGGCGCCGACACGCTCGTAAATAAAGGGTTATTTAATTTATTTGGCTTCATGATGTCTGCTCCGCTGCCAACATAGACACAATACACACCGGTCTTTCCTCGTCTCCCACCGTAGTCACAGTGAAGCCAAACGGCCCGCCACTGTTAAATGAATGTACAGGAAAACACTGTGAAGGAGGGATGAGGTGGGGATAAAATTGATGAACAGAGGAAGTTGTCAAGATTATTGTTCAGAAATTTCACTAGCAGTCTCTATAAATCCAAAGTTTAGTCATCAGTATTTGCTTGGTACACATATTACTTTAAATTGATAGGATGAGATGGATTTATTATTTTCCTGTATTTATTTTAAGGGTAATTAAAGTGTTGCAGGCCTTGACATAAATGAGCGTTTTAAAAAAATAATAGTTTTTTGGTAAAAGAAACAAATACAATTAAAGGCTCAATTATATACAACAAGCAGATTAATTTGATAATGATAATGTTTTACATTCACTGATATTAATTCATGTCTGTTCTATTTATTACAGTCATTGGTTACTGCCAAGGTGTTCTACTTTGCTGTCCTTCTGCAAGTGTTCTGTCCAGCTACAACTGTCTGAAGTCCAACTGCATCAGTGACTACAGGTTAAAGGCATCTTCTGGGATGTTTCATTTTATTGCTTTTTGGGATACCAGTTCCAAGATTCCAGCTAAACCAGATTTCCCTAGTTCCCTAGTTTTTTGTGTCTTGCTGCAGCAAGTATAGTTTGCTCTGGATGTGGAGGTGTAAGGAATGCAGTGTATCTTTATCTAATAGATACAAGCTACTAAAACATATTAGACTACAGCACTGTCATAGGCACCGCTACCCATGCCTACACACCGACTGCCCATGTACTTTTAAGACATGGAATGCTTTGTACATTCATTTAAGTAGAGTCCATCCCAAAGAAAATACTCAGGAGCTATTGGAACTGTCGACATTCAGTTGTCATTTGTGTGCTTGTTGTGATCTTTCTACAGAGAGGGATTATTTTACACACATTGGCCTCATCTGAAGAGTAATGAAACTGTTACTTGCATGTTTGAGGGTTGCTGTTTTCAAACAAACATATATGGAACATTTCACTGTCACAAGAACAGAAAACACAACCCACATACTTTGAAAGATTTCAAGCCAGGAGTAGTTCCAACCACTCAAGTTTCACAAGACTCACCTGATGATCCTGAGGAAGATGCACAAAATCAAGATGACAGTGTTGTTGAAGCAGACGGTGGATGTTCAAGTCATGATGTGAGTGGACATAAGAACTTGCCTGAAGTAATTAAGCAACATTTTGCTGCTGCATTGCTCAAGTTGGAGCATTTTGTACATGGGCCAGGCAAAAAAATTGATGAATTCTTAGAAGAACTGCACTTCTTGTTAAGTTCTGCTACATTGCCCCTCTCGACTGACATTGTTTTTATTACTCAGATTGTTATTGTAAGTATTCAATAACGATATTCAAAGAATCCACAATGAGATGGACGAAGAGGAGTAAACTGCAGCGACAGAGAGCTGAAAATGGCAGGGAGTTGATGAGCTGTGCTGCCGCGATTTTTCTGATATTTTTGCTACTCAGATTACTACTCGTCACCATAATAGTTATTATAACAATCTGAGCCTGTTGGTAGCAAAACACTTTTATTGGCATACATTTAACACAAACAGAAATTGCCCACACATGCTCGTTCAAACTTACTTTTGCTTTCAGGCAAAACTGAAACTTAGTGAATACAGCGCCGATCATTCTATTTTTGGTTCCTATCATTCAGTTGCACTGCCGGCTAAACCTAAATACAGCCCAGGTTCAAAAATACAAAAAAGCTACCTGAAGGTATCCCTTAAAATAGCAAAACATCTGCCAAAAATGGCTTTCAGTATTCTTTTCAGTATAATAAATATTATAATTAATTCATTAGACACGTGAATCCGTTCTCCTTGTTTGTTTACACTGTGTTTCAGATGTATGTGTGTATGTTTTTATTCTCTGATCTGTAGGACAATGGGATCGATACCAGACGAGAATGCATTCTTAAGGGACTGTGTGTCTACCTTAACGAAGATCCAGACAAGCTGGTGAAAGAATACAAGGTATGTTAATTTACTTTACCTTTTTTAGGAAATGATCAATAGGGATTCCTTGTGGGTTTTTTGGGTGGCTTTTAAAGACCTTTGAAATGTAATGCTGGTCATAAGTTGTTTTGATTGTTTGATATGTGCTAATTTCAGCTGTTTTAGAAGGTTTTTTTTTTTTTTAAATTATGAGGATGGATGTAATGAATACCAGTTAGAATTTTTTTTTTAAATTTGTTTTGTCACAGACGGATGATGAAAACACCGCAGCAGCTATGGCAGAGACCGTCTATGGCATCTACATCATTCGACACAGCGGTGCAGAGCCCAGTGATACCCCAGAGGATGTGGGAATCATTCTGGAGGGGGTGACGGTACTCAGTGAATTGAGGAATGTACCATTTGCACTGTCCATCTTGCTTGCCTTTGTGTATACTCTGAACCTGAGTTACCCCCAGAGCTAAAATATACATTCGAAGCTCTGCAGAAAATAATCCTAGAGCTTGATGGGAACAGACTGTCTGCAAAAGTTCAGGCCCTTAAGACAGTTCTTTCCCATTGAGAATTTTTGCTCAACTGGGGGAAAACCCTTTTGTTTTCCTTTAAGATGTTCTAAGTTCACTTGCAAGGTTTTTTATCAACACTAAATCTCCTGACATTTTAATGGGCAGTTCCCATTATTTAATGTTGAGTTCTATAAGGGGGCTGAGAATTCAAATAGTATATTAGCCCATGTCCCAAACAGCATCTTCAGTTTAGATCAGCAAAGACTTTTGTAATGCTTTTCTTCTGTACCAAGTACTCAGATCCTTTGTAATTGTGATTTAAAACACAAAGCGGTTCTCAACTGGGTTCCAAATTTTTCTGTACTCTTTAAGTAAGTTTTGCCTTTTATTTATTTTAAATTCACTCTGTTCAGTTTAGATTTTTGGTCACTTTCTAAGATAAGATAAGATTTATTTTGGTCAGTTGTGGTAATTTCAAGTATGTGGCAAAAAAAAAAACTAAACTGACCAAAAATAAATGTAAGGCAGTAATGAAAATACAATTAAAATAATTAATATAATTATTAAAATAAATGTTAAAAAAATGAATAAAAACAGACCAAGATTAAAGGACATTTTTCTTATATCAATGTTTGTAAAAACAATGTGGACCTGTTACATATTTTAAGCACTTAATATATATATATATTTTTTAACCACACACTTTCCGATCCACCAGTTTAGGACCACAAATTTAGAGGGAACAGTGCTGAATATTTGTTTTCAGAAGTGATACATTTCATTTGCTGTTTAAGTGTAAAATATTGTTTTACTTATTGTTATTATTGTTTTTTTAAATTTGGTTTGTATTACAAGCAGTACTAGCAGTTTGTAACTGCATGTAGGACTTCTATTCAGTTAATTAAAAATGAGCAACTGTACTGCCTTTACAATTTAAATACAGTTTATGACAGCATCTCTTTGTCATGTGTTATGTTTACACCTTTTAGACCAAGTAGACTGTAGACATTGTTGAAAGATAACCTTTTTGAGTAAAACTCAAATGTAATACTTAAAATTGCCTTAATTAAATCATGGAAAGAATTTCCACATGATTAAACAGCTCTCTTTCAGCATTAAGCAATTTTGTTGGGCCAACTTGATCCACTCGGGTTGAAGTACCCTAGTTCAAAATAGTTGGATCAACCCATTTCAAAGGCATGTACCCATACTAAGTAAATTAAGTTGGATCCAAACTTTGCAAACAAGTTGAATGGACCCTAATAAATGAAGTTAAACTAACCTCAGTGCCTTAAGTTGGAACAAAAGAATTGGTTATTGTTTAAAGTAAGCCATTTAATCATGTGGAAATTCTTTCCATGTTTTTTTTTAAGTTCATCCAAAGAATCCATTTTTTGAGTGCAGGGTAGCTTTATGTACACATACCACAGATCCAACTTGAAACATAGTCTATTTTAATGATTTTTTTATCAAGCTTTACCAATAAACTCATGAAGCAGCCACTGAGTGCACCCAAACATCTTGTTCTGCTTCCTCTCCAAACACAATAAACTCTCATCCATCTCGTTTTACTAATGAGGGCTTGTGTTCTTAACTACTATTTATTTCAACAAAATGTGCTTGTGTTCTCCCTTTGCACTGATATTGTTTGGTTTGAAGTTCAAATAGCAACATCCAGCCAGGGCAATGGTGGAAAATAACTAAGAACATTTACCAAAGTACTGTATTTACAATGCTCACAGAAAGTACTTATTCTCTTTGGAAGTTTTCTGCTTTTTCAGCACGGAATCATGGAGAAATTGATTTCCTTTTAGTTTGACAAAAACGGTCCAAAAAGACTCATGTCAAAGTGAAAACAAATTTCTATGAAGTAGCGTCAATTAATTTAAAAATATGAAATGAAATGGAAAATTAATTAGGTGAGTGAGATGAAATGGAGTAAACATTTGTGCAATTATTCATTTTGCAGTTTATATTTTTAATTTTTTGGCATTACTTTGTAGAAACTAGTTGTCACTTTGACACGAAAGAGTCTTTTTGTAAATTCTTGCCTAAAAAAGCCAAATTAATTGACCACGATTCAACTCTGAACAATCATAAGAGCTGAAAACTGCCAGCTGGAGGTGAATTATTTTTATAGACACTGTAAGTATAATCTTAAGGCATTTGCAGTCGACTGCTTTCATTTGGTGCTACTTTGTGGGTCATTCTAGAATTGGAGGACATTTTAAGTCGCACCTATCAAATTTCAAATAATCCATGTACAAAATATTAAAACTTGTAGATGTTGCGGAAATGTACTTGTACTGAGACCAAATCTAAACAAACTAGGATAAAAGAATGTTTGAAAATATTTTTTAAATACCAAATAATTCTGGAGTTCCCCTTGAAATGACATTTTTCTCTTGTCTCACCTCCCTGATGATCAAATTGAATCTCAAATAAAACGGTTAGAATGGAATTTAAATCTCCTTTTTTGGTATTATTTTTTTCATTAATGTGTCTTGTTATTGTGGGAACATTTTTTTTCAAATCAACATAATATTTTAAATAATAATTATTATGCATGGAATGTGTGTCCCACAACTATGTTAGCATAACTTTTTTATCTGGAAGAAGAAGAAGAAAACAATGAATCACATGAAACGCCGGAATTAACATCATCAAACAGTTTTCTAAAGAATGGGTAGAACAAAGCTATGTCCTCTCTTCTATTTTTCATATTTTCCTCACATTGTCAGGCTTGATTGAATGTCTCACTTTACCTCACATTATTAGGAAAAGACTAATTCTTTTGACTGTTTTCCATCAGTCAGTTTGTCCTTTTGGTCAGCAGTAACAGCAGCTAAATATCTAGCTTCTACTGCTGAGAAAAAGATCACATTAGCATGGATTAGCAACCCTGTTACTGTGATTATAGTAGGGTTAGCAAACAACAAATAAAACATTGAATAAAAATGGTACCATTGATGTGTAAGCTGAGCCAATCAAGCCTTTGATAGTTTATCACCTATTATTGATGAATATGGAGCAGAAAATTGTAAAAGACAAAGTTCAGTTTTCAAAAATTTTGAAGGCCAAACGCCATCCAATTTGGGAATGACCCTGATGCTTCTATGTCACTACTTTTCAAAGGCGAACATTTCATTTTTAACTCCTTTCATCTGTCAGCTTTCCTAAGTTAATTTGCAGATTGAATGAGTTGCAGTATTTGTATTGGCTGCACATTAATGCATCACTAATGCCCTTATCATTTTCATCATGACACTGAATGAATCCTACTCTATGTGTAAATACTGGGTCCATCTGGTAATTGGATTTTCCGTTCTGAAACGGGTATTGAAAAACAAAAAACGAGTGGTTATTTGATTTTCGTTTTAAAATACAAAAATTAAAATTGAAATACAAGGCGTTTTTCCTTTTCATGATCAAAAAGGGATATACGATTTTTTTTTTAAATGCTTTGATTTTCGTTTTATAACAAGAAAGTAAAATCAGTAAGAGACAGAAACGAAAAAAGGTCCGTTTTTTCATTTTCTGAGACCGGAAGTGGTCATCAGCAAGTGTGGAGCCAAACAGAGTACAGTGCATAGACTGTATATAATTTTTCCCGTTAGTTTTCATGGTCAAAATGAGAGATCAGGTGGCCGATCTTAAAATAAATATATATATATATATATATATATATATATATATATATATATATATATATATATATATATATATATATATATTTTTTTTTTTTTTTTTTTTTTTTTTTTTTTTTTTTTTTATTTTTTTATAAAGCGTTAAAGTTTTGCGAAGCCAGGGGGTGGGACTACTTGATTGACAGTCCGGTCCGGAATGATTGACAGGTCCTATGGAGGAGGCAGCAGAGACTCTGCTCTCCTCGTTTGGATTAATTCTGATATAATAACTGTTGGTTTATTTATCGGTGAAGCAGCAGAACATTTTCCACAGACAGTTTTCCTGCCCGTTGGCTTGTATTAACCAGTTTTCTGCCTTCGGCTGATTCTACCAGCAGACACTGAAAGGACTCTGATAGTTCGGTAAGTAAATGTTTATTTTCGTATCGGTGCCGCTTTTAATGCACTTTATATGCAGCTTTAGTGTTAGATGTAATGTGTGCCATGCACTCCAGATGTTGGTGGAGTTTGTTTCAGTGTGTGTTGACCAGAGAAGAAAGTTAGCATAGTAAATATTAGCTTTAATGTTAGCGATGCTAACCGAGCTAGCTGCTCAGTTGTAGCCTGATTAAAGCTAACGTAGCATCAAGCTAATGTGTTGAGTTTCATGTAAACAGCTGAAGTGTGTTGTGTTCCTGTAATGTGGTTCATTAAGTTCATAAAACTGTGGCTGGTTGACATTAATGTAACGTTCAGGAAACTTAAATGTGATTAAAACAGTAACGTAAATGTTCTAGTTGTCAGTAATCAGTTTTAATTTGACACTAAAACAGACTGATAGTTTTAAATGACATCAGTTTCATTAATTTGTTGAAAATTGTCTCATTTGTTGTTGTGATGTTGCTGCTGATTCATTAAAACCAGATGATCCGTGTTGAAAATACGTTTAGTTCTAGTATCAGAAGTACAAGAAGGAAAATGGAAGTTTAGTTCTGCTACGTCAAAGATTTCAGGAATAAAATAACTGAGTCTTTATGCCTCAAACTTTGTTTTACAATAAAGAAATAATGAAATAATCACAGATAATAAAAATATAAATAGCAGAGAAAACCTGAGAGAATAATTTCCTGAAAAGTCTGTGAAGGAAAAGCAGCTTTTTATCCTGAAAGATCAGAATCAGCTCCAACATCTGCATCTGACAGCATCAAGTCAACCAGAAAGAAAAGAAAAAAGAAACTGACTTCTTTCTGATCACATCTGTTCCGCTACTCACAGTCTCCTGCTGCTCACATTCTTCACATTTATAGTCCACTTTTAAAAGTTCAGCAGACAGGTGCTCTGCTTTGGAGTGTGACGATGATGTGGAGAGTGAAGTTTCCGTTTCATCCACAGCGTGCTTTAGGGCAGCCAGGTCGGACTTGATGTTTGAAATACTGACCGACAGCTCAGATTTAACTGTCTGCAGTTCCGTTTTGATGGATGTTAGATTTTCACTCAAAGCCGCCAGGAGCTGCAGGAGCTGGGTCTTTAACATAACCGCCATCTCGTTACAGAGTGAAAGTAGCAGTTCCTCCTTAAGGTCAGAGATTGCAGCATCTGAGGGCCTCTTCAAAAGAAGACGTAGTTGATGAAGGTGTTCTGGAGCAGGACCAGAAAGACCACGAACAAGCAGCCTTGAGATCTTAGGCAGCATCTCCCTCAGGTGGGTGTCAACGGTGTTCACGGTTAGGTCTGTGGTAATCCTGTCAAAAAACAAAACAGAAAAAAATCTAGATTATAAATCAACATGTAACCAAAGCACTCTGTGTATAATGCCATAGTATAGGATGTAGTTCAGAAAATGTCAAAGTATAGTATACTTTTCAAGAATAACATAGTATGGCCTGTAGTTCATAGTATAGCTTGGCAAAAAAAAAAGATTATTATGTCGTCAAAAAGTGCAAAATGATAGGATGTTGCCTAAAATTGTCATGTATGATATGTGGTTCAAAAAATGTGATAGTGCAGTATATTGTCAAGATAGTATGTTATTCGAGAAAACATCAGAGTATGTCGTCTAAAAAATGCCATAGAGTAATGTTTCATTGCACAAGTAAAAGTATAGTAATTTTTAAAACTGTTCAAATTCTTATAATATGTGGCTAAAAAATGGCAAAAACAAAACGTCATAGTAATGTGTCAATTTAAAAAGCCTGTAGTATAGCATGTCGCCCAACAAACGTCATAGCATACCATGTCGCTTTAAAAACGTCATGGCCTTTGGTCCAAAAAACATCATAGTATAGCATGTCGCTCTAAAAACATCATGGTATAGCATGTCGTTCTAAAAACATTATAGTATAGCATGTCACCCAAAAAACGTCATAGTATAGCATGTCGCTCTAAAAACATCATAGTATAGCATGTCGCTCTAAAAATGTCATAGTATAGCATGTCGCTCTAAAAACGTCATAGTATAGCATGTCGCTCTAAAAATGTCATAGTATAGCATGTCGCTCTAAAAACGTCATAGTATACCATGTCGCCCGAAGAAGGTCATAGTACAGCATGTCGCTCAAAAAACGTCATAGTATAGCATGTCGCTTTAAAAACGTCATAGTATAGCATGCCGCTCAAAAAACGTCGTAGTATAGCATGTCGCTCAAAAACGTCATAGTATAGCATGTCGCTCTAAAAATGTGTTAGTATAGCATGTCACTCTAAAAACATCATAGTATAGTATGTCGCTCTGAAAACGTCATAGTATAGCATGTCACCCAAACAACATCATAGTATAGCATGTCGCTCAAAAAACATCATAGTATAGCATGTCACCCGAAAAACATCATAGTATAGCATGTCGCTCTAAAAACGTCATAGTATAGTATGTCGCCCAAAAAACGTCATAGAATAGCATATCGCTCTGAAAACGTCATAGTATAGCATGTCGCCCGAAAAACATCATAGTATAGCATGTCGCTCAAAAAACGTCATAGTATAGCATGTCGCTCTAAAAACGTCATAGTGATGCATGTCTCTCAAAAAACATCATAGTATAGCATGTCGCTCTGAAAACGTCATAGTATAGCATGTCGCCCGAAAAACATCATAGTATAGCATGTCGCTCTAAAAACGTCACAGTATAGCATGTCGCTCACAAAACGTCATAGAATAGCATGTCGCTCGAAAAACATCATTGTATAGCATGTCGCTCACAAAACGTCATAGTATAGCATGTCGCTCAGAAAACTTCATAGTATAGCACGTCGCTCTAAAAACGTCATAGTATAGCATGTCGCTCACAAAACGTCATAGTATAGCATGTCGCTCAGAAAACTTCATAGTATAGCATGTCGCTCAAAAAACGTCATGGTATAGCATGTCGCTCGAAAAACATCATTGTATAGCATGTCGCTCTAAAAATGTCATAGTATAGCATGTCGCTCTAAAAACGTCATAGTATAGTATGTCGCCCAAAAAACGTCATAGAATAGCATATCGCTCTGAAAACGTCATAGTATAGCATGTCGCCCGAAAAACATCATAGTATAGCATGTCGCTCGAAAAACGTCGTAGTATAGCATGTCGCTCTAAAAACGTCATAGTGATGCATGTCGCTCAAAAAACGTCATAGTATAGCATGTCGCTCAAAAAACATCATTGTATAGCATGTCGCTCTAAAAATGTCATAGTATAGCATGTCGCTCAAAAAACGTCATAGTATAGTATGTCGCTCTGAAAACGTCATAGTATAGCACGTCACCCAAAAAACGTCATAGTATAGCATGTCGCTCAAAAAACGTCATAGTATAGCATGTCGCTCAAAAAACGTCATAGTATAGCATGTCGCTCAGAAAACTTCATAGTATAGCATGTCGCTCTAAAAACGTCATAGTATAGTATTTCGCCCAAAAAGCGTCATAGTATAGCATGTTGCTCTAAAAACGTCATAGTAAAGCATGTCGCTCACAAAACGTCATGGTATAGCATGTCGCTCAAAAAACTTCATAATATAGCATTTCGCTCTAAAAATTTCATAGTATAGCATGTTGCTCTACAAACGTCATAGTATAGCATGTCGCCCAAAAACGTCATAGTATAGCATGTCGCTCAAAAAACGTCGTAGTATAGCATGTCGCTTTAAAAACGTCATAGTATAGCATGTCGCTGTAAAAACGTCGTAGAAAAGCCTTTGGTCCACAAAAGGTTGTTATGTCCCGGCTGTCAGAAGTAGGTGAGGAGCAGCACAAAAACAGTCCAAACGCTTGTTTCCAGAGGGTTAGACGACTATTTATTTGACAGAGTCAGTTTACAACAACACAACATGTGGGGAGGTTAAAAGCAAATGGGTGTTAGTAAAAATAAAATAAATAAACAGAACTAAAAGTGAACTTCATGTTGACATTGATGGGCATTCCAACCAGGAACAAAGTAAAAAATAATCAATACGAAAAGAAACTCTTCCTGTTCACCTCTTCAAGCACAAAAACAAACTGCAGTAGCAACCTAAACTAAAACTAACAATGGGTTCCCTGTTTTCCTTTCTGAACAATTCAAAGGTCCCTCTCTATCTCCCCACACATCCACCAACCACTGGAACACATCTCCAAAGTTCTGCTGGTCCAGCTCAGCTTCCCCTCAGAAGAAGTGCCACCACCTGCCAGATGAAGGAGCCTTTTGAGAGGCAGCTGGCATCGTGATTGGACTGTACTTTGGTCTGTTCCAATCCAGCTTCAGCTCCAGAGACGGCAGGCGGGACGAGTCAACGGAGGCCGGGTGGACGAAGGCATGCAGCTGAGTACAATCCAGAAAACAACAGAGGAGGAGGAAACAAACATAGTAGCATAGTGTAAAATATACATAGTATATTGTATAAATAACAAGTCAAAGTAAAGAGACATACACTGTAGAATTGTAGTAATTGTGGGCTGACTGATTTACTGATTATCAGTATTTTATTTTTTACTGATTTACGGTAATAAATACATTTAAAAATGGCGCTACTTTGGCTCTGAACCTTTATCTACCTGTGGTCGCTCTGTCTTCTGGAGTGATTTGATTGGTTATACGTCACGAATAAAACTCCTTTAACTTAACATCTGTCAACAAAACAAAAACGTATCAACAAAGTTTTCTGTTAAAGTTTGTGTTCTTCTAAGTTTAACACCAAGATTTTAAATACTTTCATTTACTGCAAATAAATATCTTCTCCAAATGTCTCACTCATAATCATTGTCAGCCTTAAAAACCAACAAAACACCCCTCTATACTCGACCACACTTAGTACAGTCTGGTTCCCCCTTCTATAAATCTGCTTGGAATCTTCCACTTCCTGTTTGTCAAAGTGGCTTTCGACCTGGACAGGTTTTGTTGGAGCTCATGCAACAAACATTTTGGGTAACTGCACTTTAATATGGATGGATGACACTGAATTAGAGTCTGTTTTACTGAGTCTGAGTTAAGATGTGTAGCTCTGTCATTAAATAGGAAATTATTTCTCAGAATTCACAGAGAAAAGTCTGAAATGTTTGCTAGGTTAGCATCCCACATGTTCTTTGGCTCAGCTAAAGCTAACTCTCTCCAACTTCTGGATCTCTTGAGTTGCTTGTTGTTAAAATATCTTGCTAGAGGTGCTGAAGCTCAGAAAGTCTGAGATGTTTGTTCAAAATAAGCTCATTCTTTTATCTCGTCTTATCTGAACTGTCCTCTTTTGTTTGAACTTTCCCTAAATTTAGAAGTTAATGACAGAGCAGCACATCCAGACTCAGTCTCATTTATGTAGAGATTAAACTTCAGTGTCATTCATTGATGTTAAAGTGCAGTTTTTCAAATGTTTGTTGCACATGCTCCCGACCAAACCAGTCCAGGTGGAAGACGATGTGAAGAGAAAGCTCCAGAGGATGAATATCACACATTTATGTTGGAAATAAATGTCCTTTAATTAGACATTGTCATGCAAAAGTTGGATTTCCCTTTAATGATGTTCAAATCTTTGTTGAGTGCTTTGTTGATGTTGGTTTCTAAATGTTTTCTGACACTCGGCCCCAAAGATTAAAACCTTCTACAGCTCACAAGCTGCAACAATTCACACATTATCAACAATCTTTCTGACTAAACTAAGATAAAAAGTGAAAAACTGCCTGATTCCTGCATCATGAATGTAAATCTTTTTGTTTTTTATGACAGTAAACTGAATATATTTGGGTTTGACATTTTATGGTCCAAAACAAGAAATGAATTACTGGAGAAAACAATCAACAGATTAATGGACAAAGAAAATGTGTTTTCCAACATATATGGCTGAATTACTCCACCATTACAAGATACATACAATTTTAATTCAATTTTATTTATATAATACCAATTACAGGTCAGATTGTCTCAAAACGCTTTATTTTTATATTTTTTGTCATATTTAAAATATGACAAAGTAAGAAATTTAAACCTCTGACTAATCCAATTTATTAATTGGTTTTTAAGAGACTAATCGACAATTAAAATAACTTTCTCCACTAAAACTAATAAACATGAGGTCAAATAGATGGAAGAGTTTTAAATACTGCAGTCCCACACTGACAAGACTAAAGTTTGTCAACAAAGTCTAAATCCGCTGGTGGATTCCATTAAAGTCCTAATAAATGATAATAAAGTGTGATACTAAAGGTTTGTGGTGCTAAAAATCTCCAAGTAAATATATGAAGTTGAACATCTGGATGGAGGTTGATAAAAGTTGACCTCCCTTCATTTCTCTGGAGCCGAATCCATGGATTTTATGGATGGTGGTTAAAGACCTGCTCTTCTAGTCGTCTTCCTTCTAGTCAATGTAAAAAGTCAGTCCATCCTGGCCGACTTCAACACCTCTTCATGACAACTTGTTCTGCCTCCGACCTGGTGGAAACTCCAGAAACTGGGGAAAACCTGTGGCGACTCGAAGAACTCGTGGAGACTCGAAGAACTCGTGGGGCGGGGGAAGGTGTGGTGGGTGGTGGTGGGAGGTGGGGGAGTAGAGGGGGGACGCCGCCACCCACCTCCCCGCCTACTCTCCGCCCTGACTCCACCCAGACTCCGCCTTGGCCCAGCCCATGTGGTCACCTCAGTAACTACGATGTCAAAGGGACGACGAATTTATTTCTTTTCATCTGATCTGTAGCTCAGTGAGTTAAGGATTTGCCTATGGAGCTGCAGGTCGCCGGTTCAAGACCAGACCCTTCTTAAGTTTTATCAAAATCCTGACAAAGACAAAGAAAGAAAACTGCCAGTGGCGGGTCTCGAACCTGCGACCTTCCACTTGGTAGTCTTCTTCTTATCCTCCTGAGCTACTCGCTCAGATACTAATTCTTCTTTTTTTTGCGCATTTATCATCTATTTTTTGTCATGTTCGAGTTTTTTTTTAACTCGAGTCTCGACTCGACCGTTTTTCTCAGGAGGTTGGACTTCAGCCTTTGTTCTGGAGGGTTGAACCCTCAGTTCCAAGACTTTCCAAAGACTCCACACCTCCCGAGTCCTTAGGACCTGAGCTTTCAGACAGTCTGAGGTCTGAAATTTTCTAAGTCCCACAGTAGTTCTCTGTTAGATTGAACTTTCAGACAGTCCAAGGACTGATATCTTCTAAGTTCCTGAGTAGTTCTCTGTTATTTTGAACCTTCAGACAGTCTGAGGGCTGAAATTTTCTCAGTCCCAAAGTAGTTCTCTGTTAGATTTAACTTTCGGACAGTCCAAGGACTGAAATCTTCTCAGTTCCTGAGTAGTTCTCTGTTAGTTTGAACCTTCAGACAGTCTGAGGACTGAAGTTTTAAAAGTTTCTCAGTACTTCTCTGTTAGTTTGAACTTTATGGTTAACAGAAGCCTTAAAACTTGTGACCATGAGTCTTGATTTCACATTTAGATCATCCATCTGAGTTCTTCTCAGACCTTAACCTGTGGGTGTTTTAGAAATCCTGAACAAACTTTGATTCTCTTCAATGAACAGTACAGTTTGTGGAGATCAGAAGGTAACATTAGTTTGATCAATGCCTTCAACTACTAGTAGACTTTATCTGGAAAGCAGTTTTCTGAAATGAGTTCTTAGTAAATCTGATCACAATCAAAGCAAGAACATATCAAGAGGAAATGTTTGAAGAAACAACTTGATGTTTTCATTTCAGACTAGAAAACGCTTTAAGCCCTTCATCTGTTTTTGCTTTTTGATCGTTTTATTGTCTCTTCTGTTTAATTTGATCTTCTAAAGTTTAACTGGTGCCTTTTCAAATGTTTTGTCTTTAGTTTGATTCTTCTTAAATGTTTAGTTTTGCTCTTTTCTCACTTTTCTTTTCTAATGTCTCATTTGATTTCCAAATGTTTTGTCTTTTTAATGTTTGTTGTTTTTTCAAATGTTTTATCGGCTTCTTTGAAAAATTTCCTTTTCTTTCCCAGTGTTTAATATTTCGATTAAATCTTTAAGGTTTTTCTTTTTAAATGTTTTACCACCTTTTAATGTTTGATTTTCTTTTTAAATGCTTCATTGTATTTTGTGTTTAATTCCTATTTAAATTTTTATTGTCTTTAAGATTTAATGTTCTAATTAAACATTTAATTCAATGTTTTGTCTTTTTAAAGGCTTAATGATCCAATTAAATGTTTTGTATTTTTAAAAAAATGTTTAATATTCTTCTTAATTGTATTCTTTAAATGTTTAATTATCTAAAATATTTCATTTTTAATGTTTCATATTTTTTAATTTCATAATTACATGTTTTGTATCTTTTGTTTATTTAAATATTTTGTCTGTTTAATAGAATTTAATTGTATTTAATGTTTTATCTTCTTTTTAAAAGTTTTGTTGTATTAAATGTTTTTTTCCTTTCATTTAATTGCTTTTTTCCAATGTAGATTATTTCTTTAATCTTCTTTTTGTCAAGATTTTAACCCCAACCTTAAAAATGAAACAAACCCTTAAATCACAATGAAAATACTTCTGTTGTCACAATCATGAGTTAGTCAAATATTCAGTTTATCAATTAAACTTTATTTGTTTAGCACCTTTCACACAGCTGACAAAATTAAACAAGCAAAGAGAAAAAACTATGCTAAAACATTATTTAAAAAAAAAAAAAAAAAAAATTTAACATGGTAATAAAATATGTTGTGTCCAGGGGATGGAGGGAGTTTATTGAAATCTTCTTGGGCTCACATGAGAAATCATTTAAAATATAAACTTGATATTCAGTCTAAGGAATCTGGAAACTGCAGAGCGACAGAAGAACCAACAGTATCTCCTGTTTTCTCCTTTAATGAGTCGACTCTTCTTGTGCTTTCAGACCAAAGAACTACAGACTCTTCACAACCTGCACAAACTCTTGGTACAGGACCTCACCACACGGGTCAAAAAGGTTTCCTTCTCATTTCTACTCTGAAGCTCACCTTCTCCTGCTCAAACTGCTGACAAATGTTTCTGCTGCTCTAAAGTCTGGTCTCCAGAACTTCCTAAAAACTCTCAAAGTCTCTTCTGCTGCAGGTTGCTTTGTAGAACTGTTCCAGAAAACCTCACTAAACCACATGGAGGAGCCTCAAGATAGTCGTCCAAATGAAACTGTACAAAAACCAAACAAACACAACCCAAACGCTAAAGTCTCCTGCAACCTACCAGAGAACCTCTGAGAACAGAGAATCAGGACAGGAACTCTTACCTTCTGGACAACCAACGCTGGTTCTCAAACAAGAATACAGAATGTGTCTGACCAACAACCTCTAAAGACTCACTACAGCCAAGACAAAGACACAACTCAGCTGCAGCAAATCCACTAATCACTGCACACATTAGCACCATGTGCTAACTGTGGCTAAAGAACCACATTTACCAAGACAGCTATCCAGTACAAAGCCCTAAAACACATTAAGAAACACATTAAAGACGATTTTACTGCTGGAAGCTGCAAGCCAACGCCTAAAAAACAAACTAAAGCAATGGAGCCAAACCCAGTTCAGTGGTGAAGAGAAACAGAGGAAATGTTTGTCTGCAGCTAAATAAAGCAGGAAGACACTGAGCTGCTCAGGTGTTCCTGATAACACCAAGCAGCCACCTGGACAGCCAATAGGAACACAGCTTACTGGGAGTCCAGAGGGCTGGGTTAGTGAAGGAAATTTAATTTAAAGTTGAAGCAGAAAGTTAACAAAGAAAGTTGAAAACCACCTTCTGATACCTGAAATCTCTGAGTTTTCACACAAAGAACACCTGAACATGTCAAACTGGTTCCATAGTAGAACCATCATTGTAAAAACATCATAGTATGGTGTGTTACTCAAAAAACATTAGGACCCGGCTGTCTAGGGTCACCGAGGAGAAACACAAAAACAGGACAAAGGCTGGTTTCCAGGGGGTTAGGAGGCTATTTATTTGAAAGAGGAAGTTTACAACAACACATGTGAGCAGAAAAATCACAAAATCTGTCTTTAGTTCAGCTGAAAATATTAGTTTTTGTCTTTTTTATTGACCAAACTTTTCAGGAAGTAGATGAAGAATAATTAAAGCTCTCATGTAGAAGTCCAACTTATTTTGGATCCTTGTGGAGAGTTTAATCTTAGAGTTTGTAAAGCTGTTGAGTTTTTAGAGTCACATGGATTGTTTTGACATTTAATAACTGAGTCCTGAAATAAAATTACAGTTGTAGATTTCTGTCATTTAGTCTGGACTAAACAAATAACAGCAGCATAAATGTCAAACATCATTATGAGGAGTCTGGATTGAGGTTTCTCACTTGATAATGATCAAAACATGAAATTTGGTTGGTTTAAAGGAATATTCCACCTTAAATCTTTGAATGTTGACGTAAAAGGTTGGTTTCAGGAAGTATTCCACCTACAAGGTCCTCACACATCCACCTTAAAGGAATATTCCACCAAAAATCCTTGGACATGCACCTAAAATGTTGGTTTAACTGAGTATTCTATCTAAAATCCTCAAAGAGACCTGAGGGGCTGGTTAAAAGGAATATTCCACCTAAAACCTCAAATATAGACCCGAAAGGGTGGTTTAGAAAAAAATCCTTCAATGTAGACCAAAAAAGTTAGTATGGAGGAATATTCCACCTGAACTGTAAACCTGAGAAGTTGGTTTGGAAGAATATACCATCCTAAACATCCTTTAATGTAGACTAAAAGACGATTTGAAAGAAAATTCCACCTAAAATCCTTCAATGTAGACCAAAAAATCTTAGTGTAAAGGAGTATTCCACCTTAAATGTAGACCTAAAGGATGGTTTGGAGGAATATTCTACTCTAAAATCTTCCAATGTAGACCTAAAAGGTTTATCTGATGGTATATTCTACCCAACATCCTGGAACATTTACCTAAAAGGTTGGTTTAATGGTATATTCCCAGAAGAACCCTTGAACATTGGGCTTAATGGTATATTCCACCCAAAATACTTGTACATATACCAAGAAGTCAGTGTAAAGGAAATGTAGATCTAAAAGGATTGTTTAAAGGAATATTTAAACTGTTATTTTCATTATTTAATAATCTGTTATCAGTCAGAACCCTGGCAAACTTATTTTCATCAGTTTTTTTAGTGGAAGTCACAAATAAAGGAGCTCTTGGTTTTTCCTGGCGTTACTGAGTCCAAAGCTGCTGTTTCAACACAGAACTTTCACATGCATCCACAAACCTCTCAGCACTCAAACATCCACAGACAGGAGGCCGGCTGGACCGAGGCTCGGCGGCGTCCTCAGACCCACGAGTCGGGGAGTCGCTGAACTTGTTGGTCCGGTTTGAAGGCCTCCGTGTGGTCCAGTAGAAGTCCACGTAGTCGGTGTTGGCTTTGAACCGCAGCGACTGGCCACCATCAGGTGGACCGGTTCGTCCTCATAGGACTCCTCCTGTAACCTTCAGGGGACCACAGGAACATTCAGTAGCTGTTGGAGTTCTTCCTGTCAGGCTCCTGGTAGAACGGCTCTGAAGAATCTTGTATTTGTCTTATCTGGAACAATCTAACAGCCTAAACTGTTAACAGCAGTGTAAAGAAGCAAACACACAGGTATAGATTAGGACTCAAACTAGATTTATTTTAGAAAACAAATCAGCTGAGAGGCATTTGTTCACACATGTGGCTGAATAGGAGGCCGTCCAATCAGATTGGAGGTCTTCACTCTGTAGGTTGTTTGTTGGGTGAGACTCTTGGACCTCCATCAGCTGACATGGATGTTTGATGGTCTTCCTCTCTAATGCCAGATGATTCATCCATGAATTCAGCAGCTACAGACTGAAATGAAGCTCATGCTGCAGTTATTGAATTCCTGTTCCAGATTAAATGTTCAGAGCTCACCTTGAATGCAGCCGTCTGCTGTCTGATAGTTTTTCTCATTGTAGTCTTCAATAAAGTCTTTTTCCTCATGTCAGGATGTGGTGAGACTCTTTCTCAGTCGCTGCAGACGTCCCTCATTGTGCATCTCCAGAGAAGAAACAGAAAAACTGGTCACTGCTTCAGCATCACAAACACTCTCCAGCATTGAGAGTGTTTTAGGAATTCATTCATTGTGTTGTGAACTTTGAAGGAGCAGAAACTTTACAGCTGCCAAAGATATGAGCTCCAATTCTGGATGTTTTAGGAAATGAAGTTCATCAAATGAACACTTGATTTTTGCTGATAACTATCATTAAATTACTGAAGAAATCTAACATAAAAACCTGTAAACTCTCAGGCAGCTTTTGTTGAAGTTTGTCTATAATTCTATCATCATGTTCTGGAACCAGGACTCTGCAGAAGTTCCTTCAATCAGATACTTGTGTGTTTCTATTTAAGGCCTCAGGTTTGAACATACAGCAGAGGATTAGAAAGGAGTGATTTTAATATTTAAATCAGTCCAGTAAATATTTGGAGTAAAAATGATTCAAATTTTGATTTAGATAGATTTGTGTCAAATAATATTGTAGAGTCTCACTTAAATATATCCAAATTAGTTCAGTGTATTTAGATTTTAAAGAATATTTGATTTCTTAATCTCAATACTGTAGGGTCTGACCCTAAATATTATAATAATGATGTAAATTTAAATAATATTTTAGTGCAGACTCATAAACTTTAATCAGCTAAACTTACATAATAAATATCACTGTACAATCTTAACCTGAACATTTATATTATTGAGGTAAATTTACATAAATCTTGATATTCTTAACTGGAATCTTAATTGGAGTCTTAACTGGAATATTTCTAACATTAATCTTTTTGTATTGTGCTGATAAACAACAATAACCTGACATTCAGATAATATTTATTGTCTGTGGTTGTGAGACTAAATTCCTCCACATTCTAGAACTTTAAATGCAGCAGCTGTAGGAATAAATAAAAATAAAACCTGTTCATTTCCACATTATGCACATTTATTTATTCTTAATATCTCAGACTGAATGGTAGCTGGCAGTAAAAACAAACTCATCTGCTGGACTGCATTTCCCAAAATGGAAACATGGACAGAATTTAACACTCATGTATCCATGGCAACGCTAAAGTTTCTGCTTCTTACCAAAGTTCACAACAGAAGTAAAGATTTTAATGTAAAACTTCAGGGATGACTGCTGACCATAAGTATTCTGATCAATACTTCATGATCAACATCAGGACAGATGTTACAACTCCAGCTGTTACATTAGACTGCAGTTATTCAGAGAAATTAAAACATCACATTCCTCATAAAAACTAGATGGGACTTTTATTAAATAAAGTGTTGGTGAATAAACAGTGTAAAAAGTGCAAAGCAGCTCCATTAAATCAGGAGATGTGAGACTTCCACAGCATGGATCACCATCTGCTGTGTTGATTCATAGCTGAATGTCAGAATGAACTGAGCTAGAAAAGCTGCTTTGAGCTGCAACATTACAGTCTGACAATCCAACACCATCACAGTTTTCATCTGGTTGTTTTGCTCCAACATGCTGTGAAGTTCAGTTTTTACCTGAATCAATACAGAGATTCTATTTCCAACCAAGACTGGAATAAAAATTAGGATGTTATGAGGTTATTAATGCAACTAAATCCTTTCACATGGAAGGATTTACTTCTAAGTTCTAATTCAAGTTTCAGTTGGAGCTCATTGTATTCACTAAGAAAAACAGCGATACCTTCATAGCAACATTTAATAAACCTAAAGCTTCCCTGTTGGCTCATTGGTGGAGTTTGTTACTGAGCATCTCAACCTTAAATCCAGTGAGACGACCATCTTCAGTCGAGGCCAGTCAGAGAACTTCAAGACCTTCCATCAGCTGGACCAGATGTGGCATCATCTCCCTCTGAACATCTGGATGACAGGAGAAAAGACAGAAATCAAACACAGATCACAGAAATACAATTTATTCACTTTCATCATTTTATAAAAGTAGCATGAACTTTATTAAAACTTGACAACATCAGTAATGAAAGTAAATGTTTTTATCTCGTGTTGAAGCTAAATTTAAAGTCACTTTTAATGACAGTTTATCCTGAGAGGAGTGAGAATGGAGCTTTTCTTTCCTTTTTATAATATTCCCTCAAAATATTCAGTTTATTATTGGCTTTAGAAGCATTTTTCTTTACTTATTTATTTTTAGAGACCTCAGACTGATGTACTTTGCTGGTTTGCAGATAATTTAATGTACAATGACAATAAAGATCTTCTATTCTAACACATTTTGATAAAACAAGAACTGAAACCTTCTCAACCATCTCTCAGTCTGCAAAATTCCAACTGTGACCAAGAATTATCTGATGTACTTATTATTATAATCTTTACTGAACCAGCCCTGGAATTAATAAAAATCTGTATATGGATATGATTTTCTCTGATGGGAAAACTATGGAAGCCGTAGTAACAATTAACTATCCTTTGAAGGGAAAGATTGGGTCTTCATTCAGGTGGATAAAAAAAATGCTCTCCCTTAAAAAAACTGCATAAATTAAAGTAAATCTCTTCTGCACTGCACACATACTACACTTTTGTATAACTCTGGATGTCAGAGTAAAGGCAGACAGATCCACCAATCAGCCACAACATTCTGACCACTGACAGCTGAAGAAAACAACATCCATCATCTTGTTCTAATGCAACGTTCTGCTGGGAAACCTTGACGTTCATGTGGATGTTTGACATGTACCACCACCTAAACACTGCAGGACAAACAACCCCCTAGTCTCCATGGCAACAGCAGTCCTTGATGCCAGCTGCCACCCTCAGCAGGACAAATTAAAACTACTCAGGAGTGGTCTGAGGAACACGACAGAGCTAAGCTGTTCACCTGGGTTCCACACTCCCCACATCCAGATCTGATGGAGCATCTGTGGGATGGTCCAGGATCAGCCTGGTCTAGGTAGGACCCACCCTGCAACCCACAGGATCCACAGAATCCACAGGATCCCCAGAGGTTCTGATGAACCACTGGGTCAGAGGAGTTTTAGCAGCATAAAGGGACCAACACAGTATTAGTCAGGTGGTCAGAATGTTCTACTGTTATATTGTCATGCTGATTATATGATCAGTAAATGTTACCATCAATTATAACGTCCACATTGATCAGGAAAAAAAAAAAAACCTATCAGTTCATTCAGAAACTGTGGGGTTAAACCTAAAAACACAGACCTCAACAGCAGTTTGTTTCAAAGCAGAACACCAGCCGGTTTTCACTAAAGAAGCTTTCAGAGCAACAATTAAATGACAGTTTTGTTCTCATTAAGTTCACAGAGTCAGAGTCAGCCAAAATAATGTACACACATCAGGAAAAGAAAAACTTTTATAAATATCTCATTTGTATAAGTACTTCTACACATATAGATTCCTCTTTCTAAGTTTGATCAAATCACGATAACTCTGTCCTGTTGTACGATGTTTTCCCAACAGATGGCGCTACCCTCATGAATGGAGCATCAACAAGTGACGTCTACAACACAACATAAATGTCTGGAAGCCAGTGGCCACCACTTTGAGCACCTCTTGTAATTATAGAGGCCAAAGATAACTTTTATTACTCTCATGAGGTCTGAATAAATTTGGTATTGAAATATTTATGCAAGTTTTTCTTTTCCTGATGTGTGAAACCATTATTTTGGCTGACTCTGTATGATGGGTTTCTGACAGGTCACCAGGCAACATCTTTTTATAATAATGACAAACATACCTACATTCTACAGGAGTGATTTTCCTCATGTGCAGGTAAAGATGTGTGAGGAGCTTAGAGATGACAGGAGCAGGAGTCATCCTCACTAATTCAGCTTCCACCTAGAAACAGAAAGACCACAAACAAACACACTGATATACTCTCAAACGTTCAACCTCACAGCCTCAAAATATCTGTTTAGGAAGTGTTGTGTTTCTAAATTCTGCTGAAAGCATTGACAGACATTCTCTTACAAGGTTGTGTAAAAAGCAGCCTGTCCTCTGAGCTACTGAGAAATCTTCCTGAACAAAGTTTCTATGTGTAAATCAGCTCAACAGAAACTAAAGCCTCAGTCAGAGATAACATATATAGCAAATTATAAAGAACTTTCTTTGTTAACTCAGACTTTCTGCTTCAACCTCACATAAAAAGGGGAGTTTAACTCGTCAGGTGACTGAAAATGAACGGCTTGTGCAGTTCTAGATCCAAAAGTAGGATGTTTCAACTCATGTTTTACTACAAATACATACAATAATAAATAAATACAATGGCCGGTTGTTAGTTTATTCACTATTAATGTCACTTTATATACTGGATTGAACGTGAGCAGTGGAAGAGAGAAGGAATTTAATGAAACTATGGAGATTCAGAGAGGTAATGTTGCGGAATGTTAAGTTTAGCGTGGTTTAATTCAAACCAGCTGAATGTTAAACTTCAGTGCAGCTGAATGGGTTTCAGTTAACCTTAAAGTAAAATAACTTTTTTAAAAGCTAAAATACACAGCAGAGAAATCCAGGTTGAATAGTTCACTCTAATAATGAGGACAGCTGCGACAGTAACTAACACAGGTGTTCAGTGGTAAGTTAGCCACCTGTGTTAATTAGCCCGCTAGCTAACTTAGCCGCTTAGCTAGCTAACGCGTCTGGACCAACTGCTCAAACACGACAAAACACAACTCTTCACAAGTCGCTGACTTAACGTACAACAAAACAACGCTACCGGTTAGAAGTATTTATCTTCTTACCGTGTTTTATTCCACAAACAAGGTCAACAGCAGCCAGAGATGCTACCAATGCTGACCAATCACTGCTCTCTGGCTCCGCCCTCTGAGAATCTTGTCGTTTGGCTCCACACTTGCTGATGACCACTTCCGGTCTGAGAAAATGAAAAAAACTGACCTTTTTTCGTTTCTGTCTCTTACTGATTTTATTTTTTTGTTATTCTAAATATAAAATGAAAATCAAAGCATTTTTAAAATTTCGTATATCCTTTTTTGATCATGAAAAGGAGAAACGCCTTGTATTTCAATTTTAATTTTTGTATTTTAAAACGAAAATCAAATAACCACTCGTTTTTTGTTTTTCAATACCCGTTTCAGAACGGAAAATCCAATTGCCAGATAAATACACGGACCATACTGCTTACCTTGCAGTGAACTCGTGGCCCAACATGGATTGTCCTCATGTAACGCTAGGAAATGTGCAGACCAATGTTCAACAATGTTCAACCAGATTTTTTT